>NC_057711.1:95468517-95468669 GCF_004010195.1 Chiloscyllium plagiosum | reverse complement strand
CATTAAGTGTATAAGTCCTGCTAAGATTTGCTTTCCCAAAATGCAGCACCTCGCATTTATCTGAATTAAACTCCATCTGCCACTTCTCAGCCCATTGGCCCATCTGATCCAGGTCCTGTTGTAATCTGAGGTAACCCTCTTCGCTGTCCACT
>NC_057711.1:95458640-95468507 GCF_004010195.1 Chiloscyllium plagiosum | reverse complement strand
ATCTGCCACTTCTCAGCCCATTGGCCCATCTGATCCAGGTCCTGTTGTAATCTGAGGTAACCCTCTTCGCTGTCCACTACACCTCCAATTTTGGTGTCATCTGCAAACTTACTAACTCTACCTCTTATGCTCGCATCCAAATCATTTATGTAAATGACAAAAAGTAGAGGGCCCAGCACCGATTGTTGAGGCCTCCAGTCTGAAAAACAACCCTCCATCACCACCCTCTGTCTTCTACCTTTGAGCCAGTTCTGTATCCAAATGGCTAGTTCTCCTTGTATTCCATGAGATCTAACCTTGCTAATCAGTCTCACCCGTGTCTAGTTTTTGATGCTTTTGATATTTGAAACATTTATGTTTAAGGTACACACAGCTTTACATATCCAAAAGCAGGAGGTCCCTATTTCGGGAGGGGAAGAGGAAATCTTTTAGCCTGAAGCCACAAGGCAGGTAGAGTCTACAGCAGAGGTCACCAGTAATAGGTTCATCGACTAACCTCAATGCAGTGTTAAAAATGCATTAATGATTGCCTGCAGGGAAGTACCAATGAGTTAGCAGCATGAGGATCAGACAGCAGCAGATGCTGCCAGACATATGACTCCTCTGGACTCTTTCTAGAGTTGTCAGCATCATGAAAATGTTGCAGCTGCAAGGGAATATGTGGCACAGATGCTAAATGCCAAAAGCCAATGATGGAGAGTCCATCCAGATCATGAAGTGTTGCCATTTAGTTGACTTCATCCACTGAGAATTGCTCCCTCACACCAAGCTGGATACAACAGACCAGTCAGTAGATGCCAGAAATGTGCGCAGACCTGCACGATATTACCTAATCCATGAGCACCGCCCAGAAATGATAAGGCAAGAGTGGGACATCGTATCAGGAATCTTCCTGAGAGGCTCATTTCTTTCTGATCACCAGGAAGAATAAATGTCCTGTCCCTAGCTGCATTTGAGAAAGCAATGCTAAGTTACCTTATGGTAGACCCACAATGCCGTTATGAAGGAAATTCCAGGATTTTGACCCAGCGATATTAAAGGAACAGCAACATGTTTCTAAGTCAGGATGGTTAGTGCCTTGCAGGAGAACTTGCATGTGTTCCTATTAGTCTGTTGGCCTTATCCTTTTAGATGGTAGTGGTTATGGGTTTGGAAGGAACTATGCTGAGTTTCTGCAGTCTATCTTTTAGATGGTGCACACTGTTGCTAATCTGCATTGTTGATTATTGATACCGAGTGTCGGTGATGGAGGGAGTGGACATTTGTGAATGTAGGACCAATCAAGTGGATTGCTTTATTCTGCACAGTGTCAAGCATCTTGCAAGTTGTGGACCTACACTTGTCCAGGCAAGTAGGGAGTTTTTCATCGCACTCCTGACTAGTGCCTTGTAAATGGTAGATGGGCTTTGGGAACTCAGGATGTGAATTACTCACTGTAGGATTCCCAACCTCTGGCCAGCTTTTGTAGCCATCCTATTATAGTTGGGTATTCTATACAGACCACCTTCCTGTACCCTGTCTTCTCACCCAACAACTTTTTCTGGCTTGTCCCTTTGGAGCAGGTGCCACTGTCTCTTTGTGGCCCTTCAATCAACACTGGCAGTTGTCTTACATGAGCCACTATTGCTCAACTCCTATTTCACCACATATTGGTTCTTTAGAAGGTTGTCAGTAGAGACAGCACTGAACTTTCACTTTGTTGCCTCTTTCTTGAACTTAGTGCAGCTTTGAACCCCCATCTTCTTTGCAGTTCATAAAACTCTAGTGGCTGCATGGAGTTTGAGTTCATCAGATTTTCGCTACCTTAATTGATGTATAACCCTGTTTTATTGAGATATTCATCCTCATAGGCTCCTCTGGATTAAAATTCAGAATAAGCGTCATGGTGCAGATGTCAGGTCAAACCAGTCCCAACTGTCTTGTATGATCCCTGCTCCCACTATTTCCTGCAGCCCACTGAAATTTCAATTAATCTTTCTATTGTCACAGTACATATGGCAATATTTCTGAAAATCACAGTATGTTCGAAGCTACAGTATATCATTACGGTATATAGGTGTTTCTTGGGCTGATGGGTATGCAATTGCAAGTAGGTGGTCATGTAAACTTGTGCTGCTAGCTGTAATACCATCACCATCTTGCTCCCTCCCTCACCATTTTGGGGAAGGCAGGTCTGATATAGGGATAGCTATCTTCCTGTAAGCAGCAAGTAGCTCTTCATGATCCACTGGCAGGTCAGGTTATTAACCTGTAAAATGAATGTTTTAGTTAGCCCATGTATTCCCCTGCAACCCCCACCCCTCTCCATGATGTCATAAGCATGGTCACTGCCTGGTTGCACCCTGCTGGTGGCTAACTGGGGCCCAAAACTTCAGGAATGTTCTGAGTCCAAATCTACAATGATGATCTAATAATTACCTTGTGTTCAAATATGTTAAGCATGAAATAGGTGAAGAAACCTGAGCTCTTTTTCACTTCTTTGCAGCAGCCAATTGCAATTTCATGTTTGAGGCCTTCTAGCCACTTCCAACATTGGATGATCAATGTGCCCTTTCATCACTAATTGTCCACTCAAGGAAAATTTGAGGTTGGATGATGGTTCCAGACATCGTGGTGTTGGAATCCACATTTGATCCCAACATTGGGATCTTGACAAAAAAATAGAAAATCCTGCCTGGTATTTCCAGAGAAGTTAAGAGGTGGCATATATGTTGCATACTAAACTGATTTGTGGAAGACCTGTACATTTTTGCTGTCGATGAATTCTACATTTGGACAAACAGGTTCGCCTTCTGGCCAAACAGGTTACCAGGAGAATGAATGCCTTTGTCTTTATCGTTTTAATACTGTGTAATCCATTCCTCTTTCCCAGGCTGTGGTCTATCAAGCTGCAGCATGGTCTGATGAGAATGTGTACTGCCCTTGTGAAACATTACAATCGTGCAGAATTATCCTAATGAAATCAGTCGGTCATGCAGTCTATTTTTCTTCCAATCATTTGATGGAGGAAATGCGAATGTAGTTGAGAGAATGGCAATTTGCATAAGGCGTCATTGCTTTTATATGGGATGTGATGTAGAGACGAGTGCTGACTACTTCATTAGCAGCTGGGATGGTTGCCAAGGCATTCCAGTGCAGAGTGTTTGCCCTCAGGACTTCCTTTGTCTTCCAGTTAAGATGCCGTATAATGTCATTTTTCACAGAGGAGTGCACCCTTTCTGTTGATACTGCATGAACAGAACACACAATATTCCAAAACTTAGCCAGATTTAGCTCATACTTCTGCACTATGTTAGAATAATTTATTCTAATTTGATTCCAGGAGTTTTGTCTGATCTCTCATAGATGTTGCAGACAATTCTGGCACAACTGTATTAGGGAACAGGTACTCATTAAAGCCGTAAAGGGATTCAATTAACAAGAAAATTCCCCGCTAAACCCAGTGAACATAATATTTCCAACAACAGAATGCCTCGAGGATTTGACAAGTTCGTGTTGGGTTTCTTGTTTGGTGCAGGTGTGCAATGGACCTCCTCGGTGCTGTTGCTTGGCAACCCGTCTGTTTAATCCCTGTGACAAGACTGGTGAATAATGAAGAGAAAGCATGCCTGTGCCCTATCAAGAAGCCTGAATGAGTGGTATGGTTTCCAAGCATTCCGTATCATCCATGTGCTGTCACCTGGCAACAGTGTGTATTTGGCAGGCTGTGGAGCAAAAGCATCCTGTCTCAAGTTCATCTCCGACACAGCAGGGCACAGACAGTGAGTGCACTCCAGCACTTTTAACTCATGGCACCTCCCTCAGAAAGGTGAAAGAGCAAATTCATAAAGAAAGCAATGCCGACTAACCCCTTCCAGCTGGGCAGAGTGCTGTTTGCCTCTTGTGTAGCTCAGAATTTTTTTTGTAGTGGCGTTTAGGGGGGTGATGTCCATTGAGTTTCAGTTATTACAGCTGTTTCTGTGATACTGTGGAGTGTTTCAGTATTCGACACTGCGTGTCTACTGTCCAACGGTGAAAGCAATCATTTGTCTTCCCTCGTTCATGTTGTTGCAGCTGGATTTTGACATTGCTTGCTTCAGCATTTTCATAGAAAAAGACAAAAAGCTTCCTTGTGAGTTGACCTTTTCCTATCAAATGACAGCAATGCAGCACTTGTTTGTGACTTATTTATTGGCACTAGGCCTGTAAAAACTGAATTTAATGTCAGTGACTTTTGATTGGCGTGAGTTATTTAAAAAAAACAACTCCCAACTGAGCAGGAATAGTATTTCAGTCTGAGTGTTATGAGGGATCCTTTCATATCACAAAGCAAAACTATGACTTCAAAAAGGAACAGCCCTGACATTTTAATATCATATCATGCCTACAACTTGGGCCAGTATTCAAACTGAGCAAAGAAGAGGTATAACTTACTCTTCTCTTTGATTTTTCACTTGACAAAGGTTGAAATGAAGCTGGATTATGGGGTGAACATTTCCAGAAAATGATTAATAAATATCACTGCATGTTATTTTTGGCTGATTTTCAACTGATCACGGATATCAGTTTTTTAGACCATTGGTTTGTCCATTTAATACACTGTAAACAAAAATGTATTTGTATTGCTATTTGCAAGGATCCTCAGTTTAACATGAAGTTAACATTGATGTCTTAAAAGTACATCTAATTATTTGACAACTGATAAATTGCATATATTTTAGAATAGTCTCTGATTAAAAATGTCCAGGAAAATAGCAAGTTTAGTACAAATATCCAATGAGTTCTGCTCCTATCTTTTGTGCTGCAGTTTTTTTTACCAATTTCAAACTTAGAATCTTTCTTTGTCTATGATTTTTTTAGATTAGATTACCTACAGTGTGGAAACAGGCCCTTCGGCCCAGCAAGTCCACAACAACCCTCTGAACAGCAACCCACCCAGACCCATTCCCCTACATTTACCCCTTCACCTAACACTACAGGCAATTTTGGACTGTGGGAGGAAACCAGAGCAACCCACGCAGAGAATGTGCAAACTCCACACAGACAGTTGCCTGAGGCGGGGATTGAACCCGGGTCTCTGGCTCTGCGAGGCAGCAGTGCTAACCACTGTGCCACCAAGCCACCTGTGCTATATTTGAGAGATGGAGGTGACATGCTAGGGTTGTCAAGCCAAGCCAAGAATCATAAGCTTAGAAATACATGGCCCATGTTATGAGAATTATCATATTCAACCTCATGAAAAAGATGATCTTCATGATTCTTTGAACTGAATTATACAGAAATTTGGACATGAGAATCTGTTATTGCTACTAAAATTATAATTAATAGCGTGTCTGATGCTCAGCAAAGACATGATTCCATTTAATATTCGGTAATCTATATTTTATCATGCAGAAAATGATAGAACTGTTTAAACCTCTTCCAATTGTTTAAACTATACTTGAATAAATTCTGTCAAACAACACAAGCAAAATTATTACACAATAATAACAGTACGCACAGGTCATTCTACTGTAATGCAACAGTTATATTCTTCCATAGCCTTGGAAAATTGCTATAGAAAATCACGCTGTTGAAGATCGCCATAGAAAATCGCTATACCAGTTCAGCAGAAGGTTCATGTTATCCAATTAACATCCACAATTCATCAACCGCGTTATAACCAATTTGCATTGATGAAACACGTGTTACACCAGAATGACCTGCGCTAAATGCTTACATGAAAATTATTTAAGATATATTGTTTAAATTTTTCAGTGCACTTTGTTAAGGAAGTAAAAAATGCTCATAATCATTACTCTGTGAAACTTCTGTGCACATGACCAAGTGAATGCAGAAGTCAAGCTGACAGTAAAGGGCGGCACGGTGGCACAGCGGTTAGCACTGCTGCCTCACAGCGCCAGAGACCCGGGTTCAACTCCTGCCTCAGGCGACTCTCTGTGTGGAGTTTGCACATTCTCCCCGTGTCTGCGTGGGTTTCCTCCGGGTACACCGGTTTCCTCCCACAATCCAAAAATGTGCAGGTTAGGTGAATTGGCCATGCTAAATTGCCCGTAGTGTTAGGTGAAGGGGTAAATGTAGGAGTATGGGTCTGGGTGGTATACGCTTCAGCGGGTCGGTGTGGACTTGTTGGGCCGAAGGGCCTGTTTCCACACTGTAAGTAATCTAATCTAATCTAATCTAAAGGCTTGAGTAAAGATTTGTAAGTGACACCCAGATTTATGGTAGTACATAAACTGACAACGATGCTCAGACAACAACTCACCAGAACAAAAAATCCAATAAACATCATGTGCAGGACAAATGTAGTGTACAAGAGACCATGTAGAGATTGCACAAAACACTATATAGGACAAATAGGCAAAGAACTAGCGATCCGCATTCATGAACATCAACTAGCCACTGAATGCCATGACCAGCTATCCTTAGTAACTTTACACAGAGGTGACTAGGACCACTACAATAATAGGGCAAACCAGATAGAGGACAGTCAGAGAATTGCTAGAAGCTTGGCATTCATCCACTGACTCCATCAATAAACACATTGACCGAGGCCCAACATACGGACCACTGCAATGAACAACTGGAACCAGCAACTGGAAGCAGCAGGAAGGAAACAAAATAAATTCTGAACTGACACAGTAAAGCAGTGCTTCACAGGAGGCTCAACAGAGGGAATGAAACTTCTGCAAACAAAATTCCCAGCTTGGCAAACATACCCACAACATCAAGCATTTGATGTTAGTGATTCTCTGCTCTCTAATACTTATTTCACATTTTGCAAAATTATATTTTAAAACAACTGTAGGATGAAATTAGCTTGTTCTTCCTAATTTGTTGTCTGTGAGAATTCTTTGATGTAATTGGCTGCTTGAGGAATCATTGTTGCTGAACTCCAGAGATATCCTCCAGCTGAAACATAAATTACTATTAAGAAGGGTGAACTGCACACGACAAATCTTGCTAAATGTTTGTGTACATGTTTCCACCACGTTAGTAGTGGGTGACTTCACCATTGACTACAAAATTGGACACACAGTTTAACTACTTTCTTGCCTAAACAAGAATTATTTAATGTCTTTACTACATTGTAATTTTCTGAGCCAACAGAGCAACATTTGCTATAATTTGCAATGAGTAATTCAATCTGGTAATTAGTTTATCAACATTATTGTCTTTACAATCTATGGTTACAAGAAGAGAATACAAAATCTTATAAGGGTACAAGTAACGTAGGCTATGGTGAGTAGAGCGGCAGAATTGGGCAAGAAGCTGCTTGAGGCCTCCTTTCATGTCGAAAGCATCTTGCTGCATCTGTTGTGAACTTGCAGTATGGTGATGTGAGTTTTGCTAGGCTCTAACAAGTTATCATTTGGTGGGAATTAAAGCTTGTTAAGCACCTCATTAATGCTGCAACCCACTATTATTTATTTTAAGTTTCTAACTTACCAGTTGTGCCAAGCAAGACACACTCAACATGGAAATCAAAGCAGGCACTTGGTGAATTCAGCTCATCGCTAGTTGTGACCAACTTCCATGCGCTCAAAAATAAATGCCTTTGCAGGATACAATTATTTTGCATCAGCTACATACATCCTCCATGCAAAGACATTAGCATCTGATATCTGGCGACCCATTTAGGAATTGAACGCTTACATTTGAGACTGCATCAGTAAGGAGTGTTAAAATGCTGCCTCAAGGACATTTTGTATGCAGGGACAGGCCCCATCCGGCTGATAGATTAGACAAGGCTGCACCTCATTACTGCCCTCTTAGTGCTTACTCAGTTAGCATCTAGCTGGATGGTCACATCAACCTTGCCTTGCCTTTCAGTGCTGTACAATTAGAATAGTCACATGACCAGGCAGATCAATTTCGGGGACAGACATCTTGCTGTATGGCAATGTGCTACATCAAATTCAAACCAACACCAGGTGTCTGCAACTTAGACAGAAAACACACTACATGTGCAGCAAGCAGGCAGCCACATTTTGAAGTTTTAGTGTAAGTTGTCCTCGCTGAAGTCCATGGAGGCACCCGTCAATCAGGGGTCCTGGCACAGTAGGCAAAAGGTGGGTTCCAATATCAGTTCACAGAACTGAGCATAGTCAGTCAGCTATTGGGATTGTTAGAGTCAGGATCTTCTACTCATAAAGGAGTGAAAAACTGAATGTCAGGCAGCACACCACAAGACTAGAGTTTTATTTTCCCTTTCTTAAAACAAAAAATAGGGAATTCCTGGAAAGACAGAAATGCAGGTGGCACAGTTGTTATTGCTGGTTCAAGTCGGAGGGAGGGGGGTCCCCAAACAAGTGAGTAACCAGCATAGTGGGCAAGTAGAATCAGTGGTGTTGATGGTTTGGGTTGGGAGAGATGGGAGCGGGGGATGGGGAATGGGGGGAGGGGGGGTGGCAGTTAGATGTTGTCAGCAATAATGAGAAATGTGAATGGTGGAGCATAAGCCTTGTTGGGAGGTGGTACAGTAGCAGAGGCAGAGTGAGTGTGATGTCTCAGAGAAAAAATGCTGGCAGAGTGGAGAAGGTCATTGACCTTCTTCCTGCAACACTATCCATTCCAGAAAGCTAAAATTGCCTTAACCTAATGGCAACCTTGGTCCAGGCTGGCATGATTTGGTGTTGTGGTATCCTTTACTAGTCCTGTTGGAAGAGCAAGTCCTAACAATGCACTACCCTATCCAGCAGGATTTCTAGGTCTTTATCCATAAAGTAGGGCACCTATTTCTCCCTGTCATGTCCAGGAGAAATGTCAGGGATCATGCTCCGGATTCATAGAGTTTGTCTGTGTGCACAACAGGTTTTTAAAAATGGCATTGGCACTCAGGATGTTGGTCACTTCTTGGATAACCTTGTAGCGGTGAGTTGTTCTGGTTTTCAATGCATGGTAAGATGGGGGGAAGAATAGAACATAGATAGAATATAGAACATAGAACAATACAGTGCAGAACAGGCCCTTCAGCCCACAATATTGCGCCGATCTGTGAACTATTCTCAGCTCGTCCCGCTACACTATCCCAAAATCATCCATGTGCGTATCTAAGGATTATTTAAATCTCCCTAATGTGGCTGAGTTAAATCATGCAAGAAGACTGCCATGGTGGCCAGGTTGGTAGTAATAAGGTAGGTTTGGTTAAGTAAGATGCAAAATCTACTAAGCCTCATGTAGAGGAACACTCAAAACAATTAGTTGTAGCTCAGACTTCGTAACAAAAATATAAAATTCAGCCCAAGGTTTTGTAAGTTGCTGGTATATCATTTATTTCTCTAACAGTTGGTGAAACATTCTTCTAAAGAAATAAAAAACAGAAAAACTACAAAGTGCAAAACAAACTTTGTAAATAGTGAGGCAGACAACATCTGTAAAAAGAAGTAAATACCTTGAGCAAGCACTTCAAAATGATAAATCTTGATATATGCACAAAATAAATACTTTTGCCTTCATAATTACTTTCTAATCTGATGGAGTAGATCGCAGCTATCTTTAATCAACCTGATTAAAGTCATAGAGTCATAGAGATGTACAGCATGGAAACAGACACTTCGGTCCAACCCGTCCATGCCGACCAGATATCCCAACCCAATCTAGTCCCTCCTGCCAGCGCCCAGCCCATATCCCTCCAAACCCTTCCTATTCATATACCCATCCAAATGTCTCTTAAATATTGCAATTGTACCAGCCTCCACCATATCCTCTGGCAGCTCATTCCATACACGTGAAAACGTTGCCCCTGAGGTCTCTTTTATATCTTTCCCCTCTTACCCTAAACCTATCCCCTCTAGTTCTGGACTCCCCGACCCCAGGGAAAAGACTTTGCCTATTTATCCTATCCATGCCCCTCATAATTTTGTAAACCTCTATAAGGTCACCCCT
>NC_057711.1:95429016-95458522 GCF_004010195.1 Chiloscyllium plagiosum | reverse complement strand
TATCTACCTGCAACTCCACTTTCAAGGAGCTATGAACCTGCACTCCAAGGTCTCTTTGTTCAGCAACACTCCCTAGGACCTTACCATTAAGTGTGTAAATCCTGCTAAGATTTGCTTTCCCAAAATGCAGCACCTCGCATTTATCTGAATTAAACTCCATCTACCATGTCTCAGCCCATTGGCCCATTTGGTCCAGATCCTGTTGTAATCTTGAGACATATTATGATGTACCTCAAGGGCAGACAGTATTTGAATCCAGACCTCCTGATCTAAAGGTATCACTGCACCACAGAGCCCTGGATTTACATTGATTGTTTCTGCATAGTTTTGTATGAGGAACATTTTGTGGGCAAGGTGAATGTTATAGTCACTACACTACAGAAGCACAGCTCTATGCAGCTGTGTGGAATAGGTTGTTACTTTATACAGTACCACCAATTCAATGTTCCAACAAATACTTAAAGAAGAGAGACCAACTTAATCAATCAGTACTGGGAGGGCCAAGTGGATAAGAATACTAGTATTATTTGAGGTGAACATAAGGAGAAGTGAGCAAATGAGAGATGTGAGTCAGCATTGGCTTAAATGTGAGTAACAGGAAGAACAATCCTATTCTGAACAGAAGTAAGAGGGAGGCAGTATAACCTAGAATGGACATTAAGAATGGAACTGCATTTATCTGAATGGGAAGAAAGAAGAGAAAATTATCACAATGAATGGAAATAAGGGAAAGAGATAACATCTTGAATGGGAGTAAAAGGGAGAACATTTTGAGGAGGTATAAGAGATAGTAACAACATAAATAGGAGTAAAAGGAGGATTAAAAGGGGAGAGTAATGTCTTGATTGGGAGTAAAAGGGAGAACACCTTGGGGAGGAGTAAGGAAGATATAGTAACAATCTGAATAGGAGTAAAAAGGGGAGAGCAAAGGGGAAAGAGAAACACCTTGAATAGGAGTAAGAGAAATACACAGACTACTTTGTGTAGAAATAAGGGGAAACTTTGTAACTAGGAGCAGGAGAAGGCCATTCAGCCTATTTAGCCTGCTGTGAAATTCAAAATGAACATAGCTGATCTTTCAAATTAGTGTCCTCTGCTCACTTTCTACTGATAGGTTTTAAGCCCTTTAGCCCTAAGTACTATATGTCTTTTGACATATGTCAGTGCTGCCATTCCAGGACCAGTATGGTGTAATACCATCTTGAATAAGTTAAATTAAAAACTCTTTCACTTGTTTTTGGGCACTATTATAACCAATTTCTGAAAGTACTCTTTTGTATTCTGTTGTTTAAACAAAAATAAATGGAAAGCAATGATAAAGCATAGCTCAGTCTATATTCCAAAACAGATTAAAAATCTGAATACATTGGTTAGCAAGTATACTGAGAGCATTCAGCATAGGAAATGTAGATTACAAGTCACTTCCAGGCTGTAATATGATTATCACTTGTATAATATACCAGAATAATCAAGTATAAAAGGACAGATGGTTTTGACAGCATTATATTTTAGCAATGGGGCTGGCTCACTATCTGTAGCCCAGTGTTCACACAAAGGACCATGAATTGGGAGAAAGAAAGGATGAGTTGAGAATAAAGGGGTCAAGAGACAAAAAAAGGGACAATTATGAGGATTACGAGAGAGAAACAAGCAGAAAAATGATTTGAAAATAAGAATGATAGTCTTTAATTTAAAATATCATGCCAACAGAGATAGGAAGAATCAACAGAGAAAGCCACAGAAAATGATTGAATTAGATGAATTTGGAAGGGAGATTAGGATGGGTGAGAAAATGAATAACAGATGCTAAAGAGTAGTTCCAGCAATGCCAGTTGAGACTAATAAACTCCCAGTCATAAAACGTTGCTGAAAACACACACAACATCATTAACTAAGGAGTCATAAAGAATGTGCTTGGTAACTGAGCTTGCAGTGTTTTCAGAAAGCTTTATTGAGCAGTTATTACATTAATAATATTATTGTACATATATTTCATCTATGTGCCATAGAAAGGATTTTGACTTACTTAAACTTGATTCAGAAGACCATGCAATCAATATACAGCTGCCTATTCCTTTGAACCTATAGTATATATGATACGTCCAATTAACTAGTCCACAACACTGTGGCATGGAGCAGCACAATGATTAAAAACAAGGTTAGGACTATAAACTTGGTTTCTAAGGTTTGACATTTAAAAATCAAATGATAACACGATATATTAAGATTAGAATTCAGACTTAGTTTGTTTTTACTTTCCAAATTTGAATGAGGTGGTATGTTTATGAGGATGAGAGTCAATTCATGTTTTTTTCTGCTGCTGTCTTATGGTTATAAATATTAAGAAATCAAAAATAGACTTTTATTTCAGTTTGCTTGTTTTTTTTTCTCCTTGACCCTTGATATGGACATTAAGAGAGGAGTTACTAGGTTGCATTGTCAGATAGTTCAAGATCATGGGCGGCACGGTGGCAATGGGCGGCACGGTGGCATATGGGCGGCACGGTGGCACAGTGGTTAGCACTGCTGCCTCGCAGCGCCAGAGACCCGTTTCCACACTGTAAGTAATCTAATCTAATCTAAAAAGTAATCTAATCTAATCTAATCATTTTCAGTGCCATTGCTGTTATTGAGGTGCCTATTCTCTACATCACTACTCAAACTTCATAATTGTCATAATATTTTGGCAGAATTGGGGAGATGGGGGATGTGAACTCAGTCTTATATTACTTCAGTTTTTCTATTACACATTTTAGTTTCATGTTTTAGAAGGCTTTAAAAAAATAATTCTTAGGATATAAGCATTTATCACCCATCCCTAATTTTCTATGAGAAAATAGTGGTGATCTGCCTTCTTGAACCATTGCAGTCAATATGGTGTTTCACAGTGTGGGTGGGGAGGGAGTTGGATTTGACCCAGCAACAGGGTTGACTGCTAATCACACATGTGTTACACAGGATGATAAGAACAGGAGTAGACTATTCAGCCCCTTGAGCTAATTCCACCATTCAGTAAGAGCATGTCTGATCTGTGGCCTAACTTCACCTGCCTTTGACCCATATCTCTCAATACCTTTGTGTTATAAAAATCTCATATTTAAAATTAACAAGTATCTAGCATCAGCTGCTATTTGTGGAAGAGTGTTCCACACCTCTCCCACCCTGGGTGTGTAGGAGTGCCTCCTAACATTTTTCAAGGATCATCTGACTTGATGATTTGGAGATGTCGGTGTTGGACTGGGGTGTACAAAGTTAAAAATCACACAACACCAGGTTATAGTCCAACAATTAAACCTGTTTTTTAACATTTGACTTTAATTCTTAAGACAATGCCCTCGTTCTAGAATCTCCAACCAGTGGAAATAGTTTACCTTTATTTATTCTGTCTTTTCCTGTTATTATAGAGTCATAGAGTCATGCAGCACGAAAACAAACCCTTTGGTCCAACCAGTTCATGTTGAACATAATCCTAAACTAAACTAGTCCCACCTGCCTGCTCCTGGTCAATATCCCTCCAAACCTTTCCCATTCATGTACTCATCCAAATGAAAACTGGAGGAACAACATCACATCCTCAGACTAGGCACTTTACAGCCTTCTGGACTTAATATTGAGTTCAACAACTTCAAATTGTGAACCAACTCGCATTCCTTCCCTTTCTTTTAGCTTTACTTATTACATTCTCTGTCACCATGTGCTCTCTCCCCTCCCCTGACCCCAGTTTGTTCTTTCAAGTCTGGCAGTTAAACACACCACTGTTCTGCCGTTCTCATATTCCGATCACTTAATCTGAACTCAAGTGCTCCCCCAGCACTCTATGCACATCACCTCCTCTTCCCTAACCATACCATCTAGACTTGAAACTTGAATATGCTGCCTGACCCACTGTGATCTCCAGCATTTGTTATTTTCAGTACAGATACCAGCATCTGCAATGATTTGCTCCAATATCCAGGTAAATCTCCTCTGAATCCTCTCCAGCATAATAGTATCCTTACTGTAACTGGGCGACCAGAACTAGAAACAATATTCCAAAAGAGGCCTCACCCAATGTACCATACAACCTCAACATGATTTCCCAACTCCTATACTCAAAGGACTGAGCAAGAAAGCAAGCGTGTGAAACATCATTTTAATCACTTTGTCTACATATGACGCAAACTTCAAAGAATTGTGCACGTGCACCTCTGATCCCTCTGTTCCACAACCTACCAAAGGCTATATCATTAATTTTATAAGCCTTACCCTTGTTTGTGGTACCACAATACCTTGCATTTATCCAGATTTAACTCGATCTGCCATTTCTCAGACCATTGACTCATTTTATTAAGATTCCTTTGGAATCATAGAAAACCTATTTTGCTGTCTACTACGCCACCAATTTTGGTGTCACCTGCAAGGTTAGTTAGCATGCCTTCTATATTCTCATTCAAGCTGTTTATCTAGGTGACAAACAAAAGAGGACCCAGAACTGATCCTGTGGAACACCACTAGTGACAGGTCTCCAGTCCAAACATTAGCGCTTTGCCACCACTCTGTTTTCTGCCATTAAACCAATTATGTATCCAATTGGCGAGCTCAATCCAATGTTACCTAATTTTACTAATTAGCCTACCATGTGAAACTTGTCGAAGGCTTTACTAAAATACAAATAAACAACATCTACTGCTCTACAACATCATCAATCTTTTTGGTAACTTCTTCAAAAAACTCAATCACGTTTGTGAAACGTGATTTTCCTCACACAAAATTATGCTGATTATCCCTAATCAATTATCTTGAAGACTTTGATCAGATCACCCCTTAATTTTCTAAATCCTGGAGAAAACAGGCCTAACTTATATAATCAGTTCTCATAAATTAGTCCATGAAATCCAGGAATTATTCTTCTGAAACAATGCTGCATTCCCTCCCAAGGCTAATTAACCTACCTAAAGACCCCAACTCACAGTGGGGTCTAACCATGGCTTTGTATAGCTGCATCATAACTTTTGCCTCCTTATACTCCAGTTCTCTAGATATAAAGGCTAGCATTCCATTAACTTTCCTGATTATTTTCTGCATCTGTTCATGGCATTTTAAAGAGCTATGAACCTGAACACCTTTTGTTCTTTGGACATCCATGGTATTTAACTTCATTCTCTGGGAAGCTAGGGAGGAGATAGCAGAAACTTTGGCTTTGATATTTGAGTCCTCATTGTCTCCAGGTTTAGTACCAGAGGACTGGAGGATTGCAAATGTTGTGCCCTTGTTCAAGAAGGGCAGTAGAGATGACCCTGGTAATTATAGACCAATGAGCCTTACTTCTCTTTTAGGAAAGGTTTTGGAAAGGATTATAAGAGATAAGATTTATAATCATCTAGCAAGCAACAATTTGATTTCAGATAGTCAACATGGTTTCGTCAAGGGCAGGTCTTGTCTCACAAACCTCATTGAGTCTTTTGAGAAGGTGACCAAGCATGTAGATGAGGGTAGGGCAGTTGACGTGGTATACATGGAGCTGAAAATGTGTTGCTGGAAAAGCGCAGCAGGTCAGGCAGCAGCCAAGGAGCAGGAGAATCGACGTTTTGGGCATGAGCCTTTCTTCAGGGCTGAAGAATTCCTGAAGAAAGGCTCATGCCCGAAACATCGATTCTCCTGCTCCTTGGATGCTGCCTGACCTGCTGTGCTTTTCCAGCAGCACATTTTCAGCTCTGATCTCCAGCATCTGCAGTCCTCACTTTCTCCGTGGTATACATGGACTTCAATAAAGCTTTTGATAAGCTTCCACATGGTAGGCTGTTGGAGAAAATGCAAAGGCATGGAATTGAGGGTGATTTAGCAGTTTGTATTAGAAACTGGCTTTCTGAAAGAAGGCAGCGAGTGGTGGTTGATGGAAAATATTCAGCCTGGAGTCCGGTTACTAGTGGTGTGCCACAAGGATCTGTTTTGGGACCGCTACTGTTTGTCATTTTTATAAATGACTTAGATGCAGGCATATGTGGATAGATTAGTAAATTTGCAGATGACACTAAAGTCGGTGGAGTAGTGGAGAGTGTGGAAGAATACTACAGGTTGCAGGGGGATTTGGATAAACTGCAAAAGTGGGCTGAGAGGTGGCAAATGGAGTTCAATGCAGCTAAATGTGAGGTGATGCACTTTGGGAAGAATAACAGGAAGGCAGAGTACTGGGTCGATGGAAATATTCTTGGTAGTGTGGATGTGCAGAGGGATCTTTGAGTCCTTGTACATAGATCCCTGAAAGTTGCCACCCAGGTGGATAGTGCTGTTAAGAAGGCATACGGTGTGTTAGGTTTCATTCGTAGAGGGATTGAGTTGCGGAGCTGCAATATCATACTTGCAACTATTCAAAACGCTGGTACAGCCACACTTGGAATATTGTGTACAGTTTTGGTCCCCATATTTCTGGAAGGATGTTGAAGCATTGGAAAAGGTGCAGAGGAGATTTACGAGGATGTTGCATGGTCTGGAGGGAAAGTTTTATGAGGAAAGGCTGAGAGACTTGAACCTTTTCTCATTGGCAAGAAGAAGGCTAAGGGGGGATGATCAAAGGATTAGATAGGGTAGACAGCGAAAGTCTTTTTTCCTAGGATGATGACGTCAGTGTGTACAAGGGGGCATAACTACAAATCAAGGGGTGATAGATTTCAGACAGATGTCAGAAGCAGATTCTTTATGCAGAGAGTGTAAGGGCGTGGAATGCCTTACCTGCTAATGTAGTCAACTCAGCCGCATTAGGGAGATTTAAACAATCCTTAGATAAGCACACGGATGATTTTGGGATAGTGTAGGGGGACAAGCTGAGAATAGTTCACAGGTCGGCGCAACATCGAGGGCTGAAAGCCTGTTCTGTGCTGCATTGTTCTATGTTCAATGTTCTATGTCCTATGTTCTATGTTCTATACCATCTCGAAAGTACCTTGATCTATCCTTTTTCAGTCCAAAGTAGATAAACTAACACTTGGATGTATGACTTTCTAAGCCATTATTCAAGTCATTAATAAATAATGGGAATAATTGAGGCTCTAACAGATCCTTGTGAGACATCACTGGTCACATTCTGTCAGTTTGAGCATTTTTCTACTTGCTGTCACCTGCCACACAACGAATTTCCCAGCCATGTCAGGAATTTGCCCATAATTCCATGAGTCTCTAACTTAGTTAACAGTCTTTTATGTGGAACTTTATCAAATACCTTCTGGAGGTCATATAAACAACATCACACTAGAATGATAATATCAGTAGTAATAGTAATAGTAATGAAGAAGGTGAGATAGAAAAATTATATCAATGTGAAATATGCCCTTTAAAATTTAAATCAGCCAGCGGATTGGGGCAACATGAAAGGCATGGACATCCCATTTTGAGAAATGAGAAAAGGAAAAAAGGGAAGACAGAGACTAAGGATAAGATGGAAAATAGAGAAGGAAATAAGAGGGGAATATGGTCTAAGGAAGAGGTGGAAAAGTTGCCACAATTAGAAGTCATTTTAAAAAAAATTTAGTGAGGTTTCTCAGGTGTGGTGATGAATCCAAGGTGTTCAGAAATTTTCAAGATGTTCAGAAAGCTGGTCCTTGATGATTGACTTCAACTGTTTCTTCATTGCAGATGTTAGTCGAACTGGTCTGCAGTTCACCAGTTTTCCTTTTTCACCCTTTTTAGGAAGCAGAGTGACATGTGTGATTTTCCTATCCAGAAGGACAAGCTCTGAATTTAGGAAACTCTGAAAGGTTATACAGAGGGGATCATTGATTTACAAACATCCAGCTTATGAACTCTTGTGCTTACAAATGCTATTTCATACAGGGTCTAATGTTAAAGATCTGACCCAATAGCAGATAAGGACATAAATTTGAATTGAGTACACAGGAAAAGTGATCGATTACTGGACACCCATAGCAAACTTAATCCCTTAAGGGAGGAGACAAAAAAAAACTGTTTTTCCACATGAGAAACTTCAAACAAATTTCTGAATAATTTACTCAATAACAAAATTAATAACATCAATATAAGTTAATTTTTCAGGTACAGACTCAAAGACAATCAGAAATGGAAATTAATATCAGGAACAGGAGGTATAATTACAATTTAAAGAGTCAGAAACCTAACAATAAAGGTAGAAATATTTATTATTTAGGCAGTTTGAATGACAAATTCAAGCTTTATTTGCTAACTAAGAAATTTTTGGTCCAGTATTTGCATTTCTTGTTGTCATTTGTAGAGTGGAAGATTGGAGATCCAAGAAAGGAAACTGGCTTGAAAAAGAGTTGAACCAGTCACAAATACTGACTCACATATTTTTAGAGATGTTTCTGTGTGTAATCTCATTCAAAATTATTCATCTGTTTTAAACACCTGGTTGTGAATCTAGTCAGTAACTCTCCATCAAATTAGTATGAAAAAGTGGTGTGAAATGCAAACTATCATCTTTTAGACATGAAGAAAACATGGTGTGACCTCCATTTTTGATAGAATCAGGGCAAAACAGTATTGGAGATTATAGCTGGAGGAGGGGAGAAACTTAATAACTTTAATCTATCTTTTCATTTTTTATGTGGAAGCACTTATGAACTTCAACCATGTTAAGGAGAGTTAGACTATTTTATTAATTTTATGCCCTGGTCATACTTCATATTGCTGTAAAGCTTAGCCAGGTTGTGTTTGTAATTGATGTTTTGTGCAGATTATGATATATTAACTTTCATTGAACTTTTATAAATATTTCTCATGCTTTTCTACAAGTTTTATATTCAGTATAATATATAACATTGCCTGTATTGAGTAATTAGGCCCCAGGGATACACATGATATTATAAACTGTGATAGCAAAGCCTCTTGACTGGTATAGGCATTAAATTACCTTCCAATAGATTTAATTATAATCTTACATTCACTTTTTGCAATTAATAAATTTTCTGCAATATGTGCTTTCTTCTGAATCAGATGAAATCAATACCAAAAGCAGAATTTAAACGATACTGACTGTAATTTGCAAAAGCTTATTTTGATTTCGTGTTTGCAGAATAATGTTATCCACACATTGATAGGATCATAGAAAAAAAGAGAAAAAGAGATACCAGAAGTGATTAAAAGGCAATAATGTCATCTAAATGTTCAAATGATATCCTAAACTACAAGAACAGATTGAAATCTTGTTTTAAAATTACTCCGCTGTTCGAGTATTTTTCAAAACGTGTTGCAGAGTCAATAGTGGAAATCATTGTTGCTATTGCATTTTAAAAAACAGCTTTCCTTTTGACAACTAGTTATTCCTGTTTTTTTGTCTCCCAACTACCCCTGACATCTTTGCTGTCAAGTGCACTGCTCTTGGTGCAGTGATGCATGAGTGCTTATTTCTAGACAAAAGAATGTTCAAGGGGCTCAGCACCAGAAGATAACAGAGCTTAAACCAAGATTGAATCTTAAAATTCTTTTCTGCCAACAAATTCCACCGCATCCACTTACTTGCTGCCCAGCCAGACTGTGAACTGATGGAAAGGGAGCTGCTGAGAGCGATGGGGCTATGCCTACAATTGTGCATAAGTTCCTGGAGGGGGATCTGAACTCAGGATCTTGTGGATCCAAGACAAGAGCATGACCAACTGAGGGGATTAATGTATCAGAAAGTAAAGATTTGCCATAAATGTAGCATTTTCAAGTTGACAAGCGACAAGTTTCAATGCTATTTATAACTCAAATGAATGGAATGAAGAGACAGAGTTATGAAACTAGGTGGAAATGTAAACTGTGGGGAGGATACAAAGGCTGCAAATTGATATTGACAGGTGATGTGAGTAGGCACTTAGATGGCAGATGGAGAATAATGTAAGAAAATGTGAGATTATTCATTTTGGATACAAGTGTTATGACAGAACACTCTCGTCTCATAACACATCAGATTAGAACATAAAATAAAAATACTTTTACCAGTTACCAAGGTGACTATTAAATGTGTTATCTATATCCTGTTATTAATGAAGAAAGATCTATCAACTAGCTTTCTTAATAAAGACAGTTACGCATTTATTGTCAAAATAAAACTTACTTAATAAAAGAAGTGCAATAATTGGTTAACTTACACAGTCACTAATTTAAAAGTATAAATGCTTTTCTCTCTAAATATGCCCAAACTGAGTGCATACACTCTTCAAGAAACAAGAAAGAAAGACAAATTTCTTTAGCTTTTGGAAAAAAAACCTTTGGACAATGAACTATTCTTGAAGGCAAAATGATAAAGTATTGAATATTCTGGAGTTTATTGCTCTGTTTGGGCACATGATTAAATCACGAATCACACATTGTCGTCTCTGAAATCCTGAAGACACAATTCCAACAAAAGATCAAATAGTTTTCTTCCTGAACTGATACACAGGCTTCTTTTTCAAAAATGGGAGAGACAGCAGCCAGATAGCATTGTCTAACAGATTTTCCTACATCTGAATCAAATAAACAAAAAAATAACCTCTCCAAGCTGGTCTGTATTCCAAAATAGCCCCAGCAGAGTCTACAGCAAATCAAGCAGGTAACACCAGTCATTTTTCCAGGAAGCCATATTTAAAAAAATCTGCTAGGTCTGTAGTGAACTGTCAATGAGCATTTTTAAAGAAACCACTTCAGGTATGCACATAAAACTTGAAATAAATTGCTTTTTTCACAATATCAAAAACTAAATCCTCCAAACAATATTAAATATAAAGCAATTTTGTAACACAAGTATGGAAAAGCAGATAGCTTTAAAAATGTGTCATACAGGTGGCAGATGGAGTTTAACTCAGATAAATGTGAGGAGCAGCATTTTGGGAAAGCAAATCTTAGCAGGATGTATATCCTTAATGATAAGGTTCTAGGGAGTGTTGCTGAACAAAGAGACCTTGGAGTACAGGCTCATAGCTCCTTGAAAGTGGAGTTGCAGGTAGATAGGATAGTAAAGAAGACATGTGGTATGCTTTCCTTTATTTGTCAGAGTATTGAGTACAGGAGTTGGGAGGACATGTTGTGGCTGTACAGGACATTGGTTAGACCACTGTTGGAATATTGCGTTCATTTCTGGTCTCCTCCCTATTGGAAAGATGTTTTGAAACTTGAAAGGGTTCAGAAAAGATTTACAAGGATGTTGCCAGGGTTGGAGGATTTGAGCTACAGGGAGAGGCTGAACAGGCTGGGGCTGTTTTCCCTGGAGCGTCGGAGACTGAGGGGTGACCTTATAGAGGTTTACAAAATTATGAGGGGCATGGATAGGATAAATAGACAAAGTCTTTTTCCTGGGATCGGGGAGTCCAGAACTAGAGGGCATAGATAGGTTTAGGGTGAGAGGGGAAAGATATAAAAGAGACCTCAGGGGCAACATTTTTACACAGAGGGTGGTACGTGTATGGAATGAGCTGGCAGATGAAGTGGTGGAGGCTAGTATAATTGCAACATTTAAAAGGCATTTGGATGGGTATATAAATAGGAAGGGTTTGGAGGGATATGGGCTGGGTGCTGGCAGGTGGGACTTTATTGGGCTGGGATATCTGGTCGGCATGGACGGGTTGGACTGAAGGATCTGTTTCCATGCTTGTACATCTCTATGACTCTATGACATGTAAATGTCAATATGCAAAGAGACTTGGGAGTTCGCTAACAAAGAATGCAGAAAGTCAGTGTGCAGGTTTAATAAATATTCTGAATAAAAATAGCATGTTAGCCTTTATTTTATTGGAAACTGAGCACAGTAATAAAGAAGCCTTGTTGCGACTGTAAGGACTTTGGGGACGTCACTTCTGGAATAGTATGTGCAAATATTAAGGAAAGATATGCTTGCATTAAAAGTTATTTGGTGAAGGTTCAGAAGTTGGTCCCTGGAATAAGGTGTTGTCCCATGATGAGAGGCTGAGTAAATTTGGCTGGTATTCTCCAGAGTTCAGAAAAGTGAGAGGGATCTCATTGTGATGTACAACGATCTGAAGGGATTTGATAGAATAAATGCTGAAAGATTATTCCACTGATTTTGAAGTTGAAAACACAGTGGCATGTGTCTTAGCCTAAGAGGCAAATAATATAGGAGTGAAATGGAGAAATCACTTTACTGAATGGGTTGTGAATCTTTGAAATTCTTTACCCTCAGGTGGATGTTCCATCTTTACGTTTAAGGCTGGTTTAGATAGATTTTTTTTAATTCAGTTGTGGGATGTTGGCATTGCTGGCTGCTATTACTCAGGTCTAGTGAGAAGGTATCGGTGAGCTTTTTTTATTGTCTGTTGCAGCCCATGTGATGTCGATGGACCCTCAATGACTTTAGGGAAGGAATTCAGAATTTTGACCCAATGACATTGATGGAATGGTGATAGGTTTCCAAGCCAGCATAGTGAATGGCTTGGAGGGATACTTGCAGTTGGTGTTGTTCCAATGTATCTGCTGCCTCATCCTTCTTAATGGAAATGGTCATGCATTTGGAAAATGTTGCCGAAGGAGACTTGGTGAATTTCTCACAGATGGCACAAATGTTGATTCTGAGCATCAGTGATGAGAGATTGGGTGTTTGTGGATATGTTGCCAATGATCAAGTCGACTGTTCTGTCCTGGCTTTGGTTTCTCAGGAAAGCAAGGGATATGTGAAACAGGTCAGAATGTATAACTGAAGCTCAAGTTTAACCATAATCATATTGAATAGCAGAGCAGGCTCAACAGGCATTTTGGCCTACTTCTGCTTCTAAATCTTCTGTTCTTGTGAATTTGCAAAATTTTTTACTTTTTCTCCTATCTCTCCTCATACACATTCTAAGCTTATTTTCTTCACCTCCTCCTCTCCTATTTCAGCTTTATTCTTGATAAGCTAACTTTCAGTCATTGCCTCCATGTGAGTCTTAATGTAAATAACCCTTTCTCCTTTGTGTACTTTTTCTCAAATCAGCTATGGTTGATCTCTGCTCACACCTTCTGTTGACAGCTAGACCCAAATGTCTTTACACCTACCACTATGAACTTTGTTCATAGTGCTTGTACATGTTGTGGCCTCCAGCAAATGCCCGTTTTGCCTTTATCTCCATGTTTGATACTATGTTTTCTGTCCCAATTGAAGCAGTAAAATAGTCCTAAATAAACTCATAAATGAATGCGTTTGGTACTGTTATCATGATTCCCAATTGCTCCTTGCCTTTCTCAAGTTCCATATTTTTCTCACATTTCTCTGCCCTTAATCTGCTGCATTGTTCCAGTGAGGTGCAATATACACTTGGTGAATATTATCTTAATGCCCAAAGAGCATTTCACTTGCTCCTTTATTTAACAATGACTTCAACAATTAACACTAGAAACTTTGTGCTTAATTTTATTTATTTTTCTTTGCTTATTTAGTTTTTTTTCTCCTGCAGCCGCATACATGGACTAGGCATGGCTTCTGTTTGCTAGTTGCTTGTCTTGTTTGAAAACCATCCAAGTTTGTCTCTGGCAGTCTAATTCTTCAGGAACTCCCTCTCTCTTAACTTCCCACTACCATAGACCATCTGATTTCCTTAACCCACCCATTCTTTGCCAATTAACCTTTCCCAGTACTGGTGAAAGTTCAGTGATTTGAAATATTCACTCTGTTTTGTTTTCTTCCCTCCTAAGGTGCTGCCAAACCTAGTGTGTATTTTCATCATTTAAAAAAATCCATAGATATTCTTTTATGATATGATGGTTTCAAAATATTCAGTTAGATTACATAAACGCGAACTATTTTTCACAAATGTGTACTACTTTTTTTAATAATCATATTCTTTGCCATTCTTTCATCGTTTCCAGTAACTCTCGCTAAAGTGAATGTTAATCTGACAATTACGTAGTTTCCTTCTGTCCAATAACGAATGCATGGGCTTCTCACTTCAGTGATATTGTAGTGCTCAATTGGGAGTGCAATCCTACAGTAATAATCATAATAGCATTCTTGTAGCTAGGAAGTGCAAGTTTAACTTCAGAGTCCATAATCAGGTTGACATTTTTGCAAGAGGGTGAGATAGGCATTTCAGTTGAGATGGGCTTCCTCTGAGGTAGACACAAAATATCTCATTACATAAAATAAAAAGGAGCCAGGAGGTTCTCTGTGGTATCCTAGACAATATTTAATCCACAACCAATATTACTAAGAAAGATTAGGTGGGCATTATCAGTATTCTGCTGATTGGATCCATCCTTTAGTATAACCTGGCTGCTATTTTCCCTACATAACATCAGAGACTACATTTCTCTGGACTTTTCATTGGTTATAAAGAATATTGCGGTATCAGAAGTTTGTGAAAGATAATATCTAAGTATAAATCTTTCTTGTTGTCTGTGAAATATCATATATAGATTTAATTTAGCTTTATTAAAATACTTGCAAGTTAAAGAAAACAGTCTTACACAAATTAAGTCAACTTTTCCCAAAGTAGGCTGATTGCCTGAAAGACACACTACCTGAAATTGGGCTGCAAGATCCAATTCACTGAGTTCCATTGACAGGTAATTCAAGGCATTTCAAGTCCAGCATGACTGTTTTACAAAATCCTCAAGAAGAATCTGGTTCTGAGAAAAAGTTATGTTAGACTCAAAATGTTAACTCTGTTTCTCTCTCCATGGAAAATCCTAAATCTGCTGAGTTTCTCCACCACCTCCCAAGTTTATACCAACTTTATAAACAGAAGCTCACTTTGTTGAGAGAAAGGTTTCTTCCTATACAAGTGATACTTAAATAAGGAAGAAAAGAATAAGAAAATGTAATTTTTGCATTAATTCACAGGAATACAAAATAACTCTGAATTTGCTCAAGCCACGTTTAGCCCTTTGGATTACTGTTCAGCTTTGCTAAACATAGCTTTCGCTTGAAAATCAAACCTAAAATCAGACAAGATACCACAAATACTGGAAGTCAAAATAAAAATTCAGGCACTGGGGCAAATACTGAGCCGATCATATGGCATCTGTGGGGAGATGGAAGGTATCTGCAAATTTTCAGTAGATTAAAGCTAGCCCACATTAAAGACGTGTCCAGTTTATCCAACTATTATTAGAAATAATTAATTGTTATGTGCTATTCTCTCCAAGCTGTTTATCTGTATTTTGAATGGACAAGACAGTATAACAAATTCTGCCACACCAACATGTAAACCAGCAAATTAGGAGCAAGAGTTGATCATTTGGGCCTTCATATCTACTCCACCACTTGATAAGATTATGGCTGATCTGATTGCTGCCTCAACTCCACATTCTTGCCTTTCCCTGATAATCATTGACTGCGTTATTAGTCAAGAATCTATCCACCCCTGTCTTAAAAATATTCAGTGACCCAATCTCCAACACTTTCTGGAGAAGAGTGTTTAAAGATGCATGGCTCTTTGACAGAAACAAATTCTCCTCAAAACTCTCTTAAATAACTGTATTTATTTTCAAACCGCGTCTCTAGTCCTAATGTCTCCCACAAGAGGAAATATACTTTGAGCATCTAGCCTGTAAATCCCCTCAGGACCTAACAGGTTTCAATAAAATCATCGCTTATTCTTCCAAACTTGAATAGATGCAGGCCTGGCCTGTCCAATCTTTCCTCATATGATAATCTCCCCTATCTAGGTATCATTTGAATCATTTTAGCAGTTCTCTGAATTGCTTTCAACGTATTTATATCCTTTTTTAAATAACAAGACAAAATCTGTGCATGGTATTCCAGATGTGATCTCATTGATGCCTTTCACAACTGAAGCAAAAACATTCCTATTTTATTTCATTTCCTTTGCAATAAGTAATAACATTCAATTTCCCTTCCAAATCATGTTATACTAACTTTTCATGATTCATGTCCCTGGACACCCAGATTCCACTGTACCTCAGAGTTTTTCAATCTCTCTCTCCATTTAATTAACTTACTGCTTTTCTATTCTTCTTGTGGAACACGTTTGAGAAGTTGGAAGATCTACTCCTGTCCTTACAATTTTGTCAAAGTGGACAAGGTCACATTTTTCCACATTATAATGTGGAAAATTACTGCTAAATTCTTGCCCTCTCACTTAATCTATCTGTAATTCTTTGTAGACTCCTCATATTTTTATCACAACTTAGTTCACTCATTATATTTGTACCATCAGCATACTGATCAACCACATATTTGGTTCCTACATCAATGTGTTGAGATAAATTTAACTTTTGGAATATTGCATTCAATTCTAGACTCCCTGCTATTGGTAAAATGTTAAACTTCAAAGGGTTCAGAAAACATTTGCAAGGATGTCACCAGGGTTGGAGGATTTGAGCCGTAGGGAGAGGCTGATTAGGCTAGGGTTATTTTCACTGGAGAATTGGAGGTTGAGGAGGGACCTCATGGAAGTTTATAAAATCATAAGGGACAAGGACAGGGTGAATAGTCAAGGACTTTTCCCTGGGAGTAGGGAGCCCAAAACTAGAAGGCATAGGTTCAAAATGAGAGGGGAAAGATTTAAAAAAGACCTAATGGGCAACATTTTCATGCAGAGAGTGGTGTGTGTATGGAATGAGCTGCCAGAGGAAGTGATGGAGGCTGGCATGAATACAGCATTTAAAAAGCATCTCGGTGAGTGGGTGAATAGGAAGGGTGTAGAGAGATATAAGTCAAATGCTGGCATCTGGGACTAGGTTAATTGAAGATATCTGGTTGGCATGGATGATTTGGACCAAGGGTTTGTTTCCGTGCTTTATATCACAATGACTCTAGGTAACTGAAGCTTGAATACTGATCCCTCTGCATTCCATATCAAGGCCAAATTAAGGTATAGATAGTTTATTTCTATATTCCACAAAAAGAAATTTCAAAGGTATGTACAATACACTTTCCATGTGATTGAATGACAGAAAACAGCTTCAGACAACTGTTTAGTGTCATGTCGTAGAAATATAGAATAACACAGCACAGAAGAAGGCCATTCAGCCCATCATGTCTGAGTTAGCTCCTTGGAAGTGATATCCAATTAATTGTCCACCTGTTGTCTTTCCCCCTGCATGTATATTTTAGTTTTCCTCTACATGCAATATAGTTTTGAATTTGAATCTGTTTCCATTGCCGAAGCAGGCAGTGTATCCGGATCATAATAACTGCTCAATATTCCATATTCCTGTCACCTCTGGTTCTTTTGTCAATTACCTTAAATACGTATCCACTAGTAACTGACCATTTGACCACTGGAAACAAATGAAGCAAGTATATTTAATTGAAGAAGTCACAGTTTACACATAGAGTGATCGAGTCATAGAAATGTACAGCACGGAAACAGACCCTTTGGTCGAACTCGTCCATGCCGACCAGATATCCCAACCCAATCTAGTCCCACCTGCCAGTATCTGTCCCATATCGCTGCAAATCCTTCCTATTCATATGCCCATCCAGATGCCTTTTAAATGTTGAATCATATTAGCCTCCATCACTTCCTCTGCCAGCTCATTCCATACATGTACTACTCTCTGCGTGAAAAAGTTGCCCTTTAGTTCTCTTTTATATCTTTCCCTTTTCGCCCTAAACCTATGCCCTCTAGAACTGGACTCCACCACCTCATGGAAGTGACTTTGTCTATTTATCCTATCTATGCCCCTCATGATTTTATAAATCTCCTTAAGGTCACCCCTCAGCCTCCGACACTCCAGGAAAAACAGCCCCAGCCTATTCAACCCTTGAGCCCTTTAGCTCAAATCCGCCAACCCTGGGCGGCACGGTGGCACAGTGGTTAGCACTGCTGCCTCACAGCGCCAGAGACCCGGGTTCAATTCCCGCCTCAGGCGACTGACTGTGTGGAGTTTGCACGTTCTCCCCGTGTCTGCATGGGTTTCCTCCGGGTGCTCCGGTTTCCTCTCACAGTCCAAAGATATGCAGGGTCAGGTGAATTGGCCATACTAAATTGCCCGTAGTGTTAGGTAAGGGATAAATGTAGGGGTATGGGTGGGTTTCGCTTCGGCGGGTCGGTGTGGACTTGTTGGGCCAAAGGGCCTGTTTCCACACTGCAATCTAGGAGAAATCTAATCTAATCTGGCAACATCCTTGTAAATCTTTTCTGAATGCTTTCAAGTTTCAAAACATTCTTCAGTTAGAAAGGAGATCAGAATTGCACGCAATATTCCAAAAGTGGCCTTACCAATGTCCTGTACAGTCGCAACATGACCTCCCAACTCCTGTACTCAATATTCTGACCAATAAAGGAAAGCATACCAAACGCCTTCTTCACTACACTATCCTAGCTACCTGCGACTCCACTTTCAAGGAGCTATGAACCTGCACTCCAACGTCTCTTTGTTCAGCAACACTCCCTCAGACCTTAACATTAAGTGTAAAAGTCCTATTAAGATTCGGTTTCCCAAAATGCAGCACCTCTAAATTAATCTCCATCTGCCACTTCTCAGCCCATTGGCTCATCTGTTTAAGATCCCTTTGTAATCTGGGGTAACCTTCTTCGCTGTCCACTATACCTCCAATTTTGGTGTCATCTGCAAACTTATTAACTATACCTCTTATGGTCATATCCAAATTATTTATATAAATGATGAAAAATAGTGGATCTCACACCGATTCTTGTGCCACCCCATTGGCCACAGGCTTCCAGTCTGAAAAACAACCCTCCACCATTACCCCCTGTCTTCTATCTTTGAGCCAATTCTGTATCCAAATGGTTAGTTCTCCCTGAGATCCATGAGATCTAATCTTGCCAACCAAACTCCCATGGGGAACCCTGTTGAATGCCTTACTGAAGCCCATATAGGTCAGCTCGACCATTCTGCCCTCATCAATCCTCTTAGATACTTTTTCAAAAAACTCAATCAAGTTTGTGAGGCATGATTTCCCATGCACAAAGCCATGTTCACTATCCCTAATCAGTCTTTGCCTTTCCAAATACATGTACATGCTATCCCTCAGGATTCCCTCCAACAACTTGTCCACCAGTGACGTCAGGCTCACTGGTCTATAGTTGCCTGGCTTGTCCTTACCACCCTTTGTGTATAGTGGCACCACGTTAGCAAACCTCCAGTCTTTCGGCCCCTCACCTGTCACTATCGATGATACAAATATCTCAGCAAGGGACCCAGCAATCAGGTCCTGGGGATTTATCAACTTTTATGCGTTTCACCACATCCAGCACTTCCTTCTCTGTAATATGGACATTTTTCAAGATGTCATTATCTATTTCCCTACATTCTATATCTTCCATGGCCTTTTCCACAGTAAACACTGATATAAAATACTGGTTTAATATCTCCCCCATCTCCTGCAGCTCCACACAAAAGCCACCTTGCTGATCTTTGAGGGGCCCTATTCTCTCCCTAGTTACCTTTTTGTCCTTAATGTATTTGTAAAAACCCTTTGGATTTTTCTTAACTCTATTTGCCAAAGCTACCTCATGTCACCTTTTCTCCCTTCTGATTTCCCTCTTAAGTATACTGCTACAGCCTTTATACTCTTCAAAGGATTCATTCGATCTATCTTGTCGATACCTGACATATGCTTCCTTCTTTTTCTTTAACCTCAACTTAGTCATCCAGCATTTCCTACACCTACTAGCCTTTCCTTTCACCCTAACTGGAATATACTGCCTCTGGACTATCATTATCTCATGCCTGAAGGCTTCCTATCTTCCAGCTGTCCCTTTACCTGCGAATATCTGCCCCTAATCAGCTTTTGAATGTTTTTGCCTAATACCATCTCTTGTCGATACCTGACATATGCTTCCTTCTTTTTCTTTAACCAAAACCTCAACTTCTTTAGTCATCCAGCATTTCCTACACCTACTAGCCTTTCCTTTCACCCTAACTGGAATATACTGCCTCTAGACTATCATTATCTCATGCCTGAAGACTTCCCATCTTCCAGCTGTCCCTTTACCTGCGAATATCTGCCCCTAATCAGCTTTTGAATGTTTTTGCCTAATACCATCAAAATTAGCCTTCTTCCAATTTAGAAATTCAACTTTTAGATTTGATCTATCCTTTTCTACCATTATTTTAAAACTAATAGAATTAAAGTCGCTGGCCCCAAAGTGCTCCCCTACTGACATCTCAGTCACCTGCCCTGCCTAATTTCCCAAGAGTAGTTCAAGTTTTGCACCTTCTCTAGTAGATATATCCACTTATTAAATCAGAAAGCTTTCTTGTATACACTTAAAAAATTCCTTTCCATCAAAAGCCTTAACACTAAGGCAGTTCAAGCCTGTGTTTGGAAAGTTAAAATCCCCAACTATAACCACTCTATTATTCCTACAGATAACTGAGATCTCCTTACAAATTTGTTTCTCAATTTCCCTCTGAGTATTAGGAAGTCTATAATACAATCCCAATAAGATGATCATTCCTTTCTTATTTCTCAGTTCCACTCAAATAACTTCCCTGGATGCATTTCTGGGAATATCCTCTCTCAGTGCAGCTGTCATGCTATCCTTTATCAAAAATGCCATTCCCCCTCCTCTCTTGCCTCCCTTTCTGTCCTGCTTGGAGCATTTGTATCCTGCCAGCTCTGTCCATCCCTGAGCCACATTTCTGTAATTGCTATGATATCCCAGTCCCATGTTCCTAACCATGTCTTGAGTTCATCTGCCTTCTCTGTTAGGCCTCTTGCATTGAAATAAATGCAGTTTAACTTATCAGTCCTGCCCTGTCCTCTGCTTTGTCCCTGCCTGCTCTGACTGTTTGACTCGCTTCTTTTCTCAACCGTACCAGTCTCAGATTGATCTCTTTCCTCACTATCTCTCTGGGCACTCCCCACCCCCACATCTTACTAGTTTAAATCCTCCTAAGCAGCTGTAGCAAATCTCCCTGCCAGTATATTTGTTCCCTTCCAATTCAGGTGCAATCCATCCTTATTGTACAGGACACTTCTCCCCAAGAAGAGATTCAATGGTCCAAAAATGTAAATCCTTCTTTCATGCACCAGCTCATCAGCTATGCATTCATCTGCTTCATCCTCCTATTCCTACCCTCACTAGCTCACAGCACTGGAAGTAATCCAGATATTACTATTCTCGAGGATCTCCTTTTTAAATTCCTGCCTAACTCTCCGTATTCTCCCTTCAGAATCTCATCCTTTTTCCCTTCCTATGTCATTGGTTCCAATATGTAGAATGATCTCTTGCTGCTCCCTCTCCCGCTTTGAGAACATTCTGCACCCTCTCTGAGACATCCTTGATTCTGGCACCAGGGAGGCAACAGACACCATTCTGATTTTTCCCTGAAATAGTATCTTAAAGAGTGTTCCTAATGGAATGAAAACAAGTGATGCAATTGACTGTCTGTTGAATTCTCAGTAAATGTTATTTTTATCTTAATTTCAAAGTAAAGTCAAGAGTATTCCCTTAAATGATATGATGCTTGAAATGGAAATCCATCAGCGTAGATGACTCAGCAAGAAACTGTTGCACAATTTGAAAATCACAGAAAATATTGCTGTTTCGATAAGATAATAGAAAAAAAATGCATGAATATAAACTGCCGACAGTGCTAAAGAAAATAATTTATTCCAAATATCCCATGCAATGTGGCTTTTGCATCAGCAGTGTGTATTGTTGGATTTAATCCAGAAGTTTAAGTCTTTGGAGATTTAAGTCTTTGGAAAATCAATAAGTTGTTTTAGAAAGCACATGGGGTTACATGACTTTGCCAAGAAGTCAAAGTCTTCCAGCAAAGAAGACTTTCAATATAAATCAACTTTGCAAGGTCAGTCTCCTACATTTCAATATCATTTTTGGAGTTCCTTCTCCAGGTTCTGGAGATGACGATAAAAACAGTAAAGGTAAAAGTGTTCTTGCACACATGTGAAACATCATTCAATGTTGCTGCAGTTAAGATCAAAGTTAATGCTTAAAAATGTGATTAATTTAAAGATTTATACAATATTCTGCAAATAATGAGTCAACTGCACTGATTGAATGCCCACTCAAAATGCTGAACAGAAAGGCTGTACATGGCCCTTGTTGCAATGAACTTAACCAGGATAAGGTGCAAAGGTGCTGTGGTCCCCATTGCTCTAATTCCTGTCAGACTGAACAGTGGGGAGGAATCTTCTGTCCTTGCTAATGGCAAGCTGGAGATGAGATGGGTATTTAATTCAATGAGATATTGACAGATCTGAACTCAACCACCCTCCAGTCTCCACCAGGCCTATTTGTCAAACTCTGTGTCAAGCTGCCAATTGAGGGCTCTTGTCACCCCAATTAGTGATCATTCAAGGGTTTAAAGCTGCCAACATTGGGAGAACCCAGCCCGAGACAGCTGTTGCCAAGCAACATGCATGTCAAGTAAAACCATGCAGGTAATATGCCAGCTACAGGAAAGTTTCCTCAATCAAAGGTCATCAGTGCCAAATCTAAGGACTGGATATTAGGAATGGGGTTGAAGATGGAGGCATACTTCTTTTGCTGACTTAATTCTTAAATCCTTTTTCACGTTCTGCGCCACACAGCAAACTTCCCTTACCATCATTACTTACCTGGGTGCTTCTGTGTTCTGTAATTCTAGAACTTACAGCAGCAACCAGGGCTTTATCAGTCATGCTGATAATCTCAAAATAGGCAGCTCTTAACAGGCAAGACTGCTCATTCAAGGTGAAACCTCTTTAGGATCTCGCCAGTTGTTTCTTCATTAAAGTCTTTTTTCCAGTTCTGAACAAGAATGAAACATTTTCTTCCCCGTTTCGTTCTGCAGCTGCAGCATGCTGTAAAGTGTCACAAGTAATGAGAATTTATTAATTATCTAACAGCAGAATATCAGGCTTTACCCTAGTTTTGGTGGATTGTTTCTTCCATATCCTATGTTCTTCAACATTGAGCACTCATTCTGCTCGAGCTTTCTGTCAGTATTTTATTTTGTAAACAATCCTTTCCCTAAACTGAGCAAAGCAAGGGATCCTGCTTTTGGATCAGGAAAGGAAGACCATGTTTATATAAACTGGATCTTTGGGAATGGATGACTAATATGATGGGAAGTGCAATGGGATGATAAATTAAGATTCCATGTGTAGACAAGGTTTCCACGGCAAAGTAATGTCAAGCAGCTGCAAACAATTTCCCATCTAATCTGTTAATTAGATCAGAGAGCTGATTTCAAAAAGAGATTTCTGGGTTTTTACCATTTATTGTTTGGATGTGTGTAATGCTGGGAGGATCAAATATTGTTGGTATAAGAGGACAGTGATGGGTCTTCTTCAGAAAGCTTAATGCTCTCTCCATTATATAACATAATTAGTCCATGATTTTGACCTTGTTACCTTGGTGGCACAGTACTGTTGAGTTAGTACTGGTGGCACAGTACTGTATCTTTTCTTACGCAATTTTCCCAGAGATAGCTTCTCATGAATTAACGTATTAAGAGAAATGTGATTGATATGGACTTCCTGAAGGCAAAGACCCATGAGGATATAATGACCCCGAAAATATGAGACCAGTCATCCAAAGATAAATTGTGACTGTATGTGCTTAACTGCAATTTGTTTTAAATACGCATTCATAATATAAACCTGACTTTTAAAAAAAAAATCTGAACAGTTTTCATTATTTATTGGTTCATTCTCTTCATTTTATTAGCTTTATTTCTTGTGGTGTTTTTGTCTCTCTTCATTTCAGAGATTTCGCTGCTACTATGCAACCTCTTGGGTTTCAGGATAATTGTGACCTAAATATATACTTCATTGGTCCCCCACAAGGGATCATAATGTTGCCTGTGAAATATTCTATACAGACACTTTGACCAGTTTCTTCCTCATAAAACGTGTTCATCCAGGTACTGTTACTATATGAGACAAACAAAGAGCTGTGGTTCAAACTTATTTTTATTAAAATAATTGCAAGTTAAAGATCACAACTCTTACTCAAATTAACTTAACTTTTTCTAAATTAGGCCGTCACCCTGAAAAACATATATAGTATCCAATTTGTTCAGCTTCATGGAGCTGCTAGATTCAATTCTCTGAACTCCATTAACATGGCACTCATGATCTTCTTAGTTCGAAATTGGGTCTTGTATGCTGCCTTTGCCAACCTGGTTTTGCTGAGGGAATGGCCTCCTGGTATCCCTTCTTATCCAGGTTTCTGAGCCTTTCTGAATTGTTATCTGACTTCAGCCATTGGGTCACAGGGTCACAATGCCCAATGAGATTAGACCAGGTCATCTTAAGTGTATCTATTCCTTTCCAAGATACAATTATCTCATGCTGCCAAGGGGCCTGGCTGGAACTGGAGAAAGACACAAACACAATATCTCTCCCTATTGTTAAATTTGACCGCCTCTGTTCATGTAAAACAGGTCTGGTCTGATACTTGTTTGCTTTTGACCTGTGGCAACCTTGGCCATTTTGCATTCTTATTTGTAGGAACTGTTTAGCTAATTTTATATTGGGCCTAGTTGCTTAGGCCATTGGCCACTTGACTACAATGAGTTCCATCACACACTGTTACCTGACAACAAATCATGAGCCGCTGTTACTTGCGGTGCCTGAGCTGGTGTCATTGTGGGCATTAGGCGAAAGTAAGGACTGCAGATGCTGGAGATTAGAGTCAAGATTAGAGTGGTACTGGAAAAGCACAGCAGGTCAGGCAGTACCACTCTAATCTTGACTCATTGTGGGAGTTGTTAGGAAATCTCTGATGTCACCACCACCTCAGGATTACAGGCATGCATGTCATATTAAAGCAGCACCCAGCCAGGCATCCACCCTCTTGATGCATATGATTTACAGGTGATTTCTGAAATGTCACATCCAGGTTGTCTGGAAATGGTGGGAGGCTAAGAGTGTTTATTCTGTATTGGATAGTTATTATGCTTCAGTCAGAACAATGAACATATGAAATCATTATTTGTTTCATCCCAACAGGGAGGTAATCCACAAGAACCCAGAATAAGTCTGAACAAGCCTTTGGACCTGGTTGATATCTCACCAGTGTTACGAACCAGTGCTCACATTGACTTAGCTAGAAAGAGCCACTGCCCAACGTAACATATCTCAACTATAATAGTGTCCCATTTTTCAGCAATGGCAACAGGAGACCCACTGCCAGACTGACGTGACTTGGACAGAGATTACAAGGGAATTAGCAGCGGTTGGGTCCACAAGTGAAGCTGGGTGCAGTTCCACAGCAGGATCAATAATTTTCTGCACTCTATTTGATAAGTGGTGAGATGTCATTTCAAAAGATAGGTTCTCAGGGGCAAGAAGTGATGTGTTTGTGAAGGTGGGGTTGAGGGCAGGGTGGTATGCCAGGCAGGCATTTGGTGTTATAACCTTATCATCCTCAGATGTTCATGCTGAGAACATTGCATGAGAGAGAGAGAGAGAGAGAGAGAGAGTAAAACGCTTACTAAGGCGCTGTCATAGTACTGCATGCTCATAAGAAGGTAAAAGAGCTCATTGCATCAGGAAATGCACAACGACTGGTTACATTGTCCTTGACAATAACCTGTGCAGAGGTAGTGGCAACTGACCTGACCTAGGATGAGATCACATCCACAGTTGGTGACAGGTTGGACTAATCAACACAGCAGTGTGAAGATACCTCCAAAGTGATGTCGAGAACTGGGCAGACAGCAGGTACATGTTGTTGGGTAGGACAATTGTCATTTGCCCTAAGCTAAATTTTCATGTTCTCCGTAGAAGGTTCATGCATTCAGGAAGGGTGTCAACTGCAGTCAGATAGCAATGCAGCACTCCGCCTCTGAAGATTATGACCGGATGCATTCAGGATGCACTATCACATCATACCCCCACATCCTCAATGACAGCAGAGGCAGTTAGCTCAGTATGAACACCTTTGGGAGTAGGCTTAAAGTCATAAGGTGATTAACACCTCACAGAGACATCACAACAGCTGAAGAACATGAGGCAGAGGACTGCAGTAGACCAGCTCCAAACTAAGTGCCAGGATGATGATGTGTCTCTGAGAACAGTCACAAGACATCAGAGGCAGACAGATTCAGGCAGAGAATATCTGGTATGGCTATGCAGCTATGCACAGCCTTATCCCAACAGTGGAGGATTCCATCCAAGCCATGGGTTTATCAGATCAGCCATCATCTCATTGATTAGTTGATCAGCCTTCTGCTCATATATCTTAATGTCTTATGGTTTTATGAATTCTCCATGAGCCTGGAGCTTCCGCCCCTAAGATCAATGTGACAGCTCAGCTTTGTCTTCCCTAGTCAAACAAATGACCCCATACAAAAAAAAATTGTTTCTACTCAAAATTCACAATGTTTTTTGCTGGCAGTCTTTGACCAGTTGTAAATCTAATGGCATGTCTTTCTTGTTTGCTGCTGACATGTGCAAAGTACTAATTAGTCGGGTTGCCTTGTGTCTTAGTGAACATGTATGATTTGCTGTTGCATTAAAATGGATCCCTGCAGTTTCCTATATGGAAACCCATTCCATGTCCAATTTGCTGGTCACTCAGTACAGACGCAGTCCTCACACCAGCTGTCTAACTGAAAATCAGAATTTTCTGAGCTCTGGGCATTTTAGTCTTGGCACATAGAGCATGATGAAGAGAGAAAAGAAAATGACTGATTGCAAACTCTTTAAAATACAATATCTGGTTTAATGGCAACCTTCGTTAATGATGTTTAATTTATTATAACCATTGAATGTTATTTTTGGTGCCTTCTCTCTGAAGGCACCAAAATGTCGTGATTAAATACAATGAACTCACCTCATCGGAAATATCTCCTGGGTTAACACAGAAGGGTATATAAAGCTCAGAAATGAAAGATGGAGCAACTTCAGGCCAGTGCAGAAACTTGAAAGTAAAATTCTTACATTTATCACCTTAGCAACCTCTCATCTGATTCCAGAATGACAGGTGTGATAGGGAATCTAAAGTGCAGGAGAATCTGAAATCTGGCAAAGTCTCAGTTGTGAGGTTGACAGTTTTTGTACATTGGGCTTAAATTCACTTTTAATTCCATTGTTGAAAGGTGACTTCTTGCTTCCTGCATAGTTACATTCTCCTGCTCAGCTTTTTTTTCTAATTATCTGGAACAGTTACAGATTCTGGTCCATGTGTCTATTTGACTTTGGGGACCATCTTGGATGTAGCCAGTACTATTCACACTTTTAATTCCTAGCAGGGATCACAAGTTTACAAGTACTGTTGTTCTCTACAGTATCAAGCATTGTGCAGTATTAGAACCCATCCTCTAATCCATCATCTTCCAAATTATACAAATTCAACTTCTTCCTATTAAGGTGTTTTAATTGGATTGCAAAGTTAAACCAGGTTTCAGAGAGAGATGAAGAATAATTTCTTCTCTCAGAGAGTAGTGAATCTGTGGAATTCTTTGTAACAATGGGCTGTTGAGTTGGATCTTTAAGTATACTCAAGGCTAAGATAGAAAGACTTTTAATCAGTGAAGGAATAAAGTGTTATAGGGAAAAGGAAAGAAAGTGGAGTTGAGGATTATCAGATCAGCTGTGACCACATTGAATGGCAGAGCATATTCAGTTGGCTGAATGGCCTATTTCTGCCCTGTTATCTACTCTTTTTTTGCTGTTTTATTTTGCAGGCAGAATAAATGCACAACTACATTTAGAAATATTGTAAATTCTCACTCAACAAAAACTATCTGAAGATTGGATATGTGTAAAATTATTAAATTTTAAAAAGCTCCATGATTCATCTGAATCTAAAAGACTGGTTGTATCCATTCTAACTGCCTGAATTGGTGCAGGAAGTCATTTTACCTCTCCATTGAGAAAATACCTGCAATTTCCACCAAGACGTTTGTCAATGAAAAAGAAATGTTTTAATTTCAAGTAGTCAGCAAGTTGCCTAGACTAAATATATGGCATCTCCTCCACTTCCCGCACCATCCTATCCAACTGCAACAAGGATAGAATCCACCCCACCCCACCCCCGGTCCTGACCTACCATCCCACCAATCTCCAGATGCAATGCATTATCCTCTGTTATTTTCACCACGTACAGTCAGACCCCACCAGTAGATATATTTCCGTCCTCACTCCTATCAGCATTCTGCAGAGATCATTCCCTCCTCGACTCCCTCATTAAGTCAACGCCCCCCCGAACACATTCTCCACTCCCAGCATCTTCCCTTGCCACCACACGAGGTGTAAAACCTCCATCCATGTCTCCAAGGGATCCTTAAACATCTGACAGAGATTTTCCTGCACATCCAAAAACCTCAACTACCATGTCTGTTCCTCTTGATGTGGTCTCCTCTACATTGGGGAGACAGGACACCAACTCGCGGAACATTTCTGAGAACATCTCTGGGACACATGCACCAAACAACTTCACTGCCCTGTGGCTGACCACTTCAACTCCCCCTCTGACTTCGCTAAGAATATGCATATCCTGAACCTTCACCACCACCAAATCCTTTCACCCGACGCCTGGAGGAAGAACGTCTCATCTTCCGCCTTGGGAACCTCCAACCACAAGGCATCCACATCAACTTCGCCAGTGTCCTTGTATCTTGTCCCACCATCTCATCCCAGATCTAACCCACCAACTCGGCACTGCCCTCTTGAACTGTCCAACCTGTCCATCTACCTTCCCACCTACCTGCTCCACCCTCCACTCTGACCTATCACTATCATCCTCCATCTGCATCTACCTATTGCTTTCCAAGCTACCTTGCCCTCATCCTCAGCCCCCTCCAATTTATCTCCCAGTCCCATTCCATGTCACCCGCCAACATTCCTGATGAAGGGCTTATGCCCAAAAAATCGACTGTCTTCTCCTTGAATGCTGCCTGACTTGCTGTGCTTTTCGAGCACCATATTTTTTGACTGACTGTTCAGCATTTGCAGTCCTCGCTTTCTGCAAGTATATGGCAGCCTGATTGTCTTCAGTTTACTGTCTGAGTTATTGCAGTTTGGGAGTACTCAATGGTGCTCGCAAGCCATGCTTTTCTTTATCTGAAACTCTGGAAGGAATAGTTCCAACTATGTAATACTAAAATGAAACAATCAAATGTTGAGAAAAGTTAAACATACTTGAATATTTAGCTATTAATATAAGTCCATTCCCCTCTATTTCAGCACTGGGGAGACATTACATATAAAGTTTTCACTGAGGGATGTTGTTTCTGGTGTTATTGGCAATCTGCTGTTGTGGCAACCTTCATGGTGGTAGACATTGGCTCACAGATAATGAATATCATTATTTCCTGATATCTGCTACGGTCTCTGTTGTTTGGTTTCATGTTACTTGATCAAAAATCCTTGAAGTGTAGCTTTACTTATCCAAGAGTCTTCTGGCTCCATTTAATAGCATGCTGGCCTTCATAACAAGAGCAATTGAGTATAGAAGCAAAGAGGTTCTTCTGCAGCTGTACAGGGCCCTGGTGAGACTGCATCTGGAATATTGTATGCAGTTCTAGTCTCCAAATTTGAGGAAAGACATTCTGGCTATTGAGGGAGTGCAGCATAGGTTCACGAGGTCAATTCCTGGAATGGCGGGACTATCTTATGTTGAAAGATTGGAGCAACTGGGCTTGTATACCCTTGAGTTTAGAAGACTGAGAGGGGATCTGATTGAGACGTATAAGATTATTAAAGGTTTGG
>NC_057711.1:95415450-95428518 GCF_004010195.1 Chiloscyllium plagiosum | reverse complement strand
GGATTCGTTTAAGAAAGAGTTGGATAGAGCTCTCAAGGATAGTAGAATCAAGGGTTATGGAGATAAGGCAGGAACAGGCTACTGATTGAGGATGATCAGCCATGATCATAATGAATGGTGGTGCAGGCTTGAAGGGCAGAATGGTCTACTCCTACACCTATTGTCTATTACTTCACCATACAGAAAATCCTTGGGTGGGCCAGATAGTCCAGGGCCTGAATGGGCAGGGCTGAAACCAGAATGATAAACCTTTGAGCACCCAGGCTCAATGGGGCTTTCAGGCCAGGTCAAGTACAAATCATCCACACAGCATTAAAGCAGGCAAGGATAATCCTGGACTTGACCAGGTAGATGAAGGAGGTTTGTGTATTGGAGTATGACTCACTGGCACCCTGGGTTTCCACCATGACCATAGAGAGGGGGATGAGACCTTGACACATCGAAGGATGGATGCTGACAGTAGCTCCAGTGTCTTCTTTATATGACAACAGTGATCCTATAGGATGCTGTAACCTTGACCGAGATGACCAATTATCCGAGGGCCAGGGAACATTCTGAAAGGATGCAGCAGGGAGTGACACATGGCAGCTATTTCCTCAGCGAAGACTCAACCTGGCCTAATTGTGGAGCTCAGACTACTTGGAGAGAGGGAAGACAACCATTTACGAGACCAAACTTTGTCAAGTTCAGCAGAGCCAATTACACAATCTGGCCAAGTTTAACTGCATAAATTGCACCTAGTCTCAGTCTGGTAGCCAGTAGCAGTTTAGATAAAGATTGTGATAAAGACTTAATGTTGCAACTGGTAGAGAAATTAATGTAAGAATCGGGAGTTTTATTGTGAAACAGCAGGGGTTTTGAAAATATTCAGCGGTACGACCTTTTCTATGTATTTATTTCTAAAAGGTCTTCCCTTTCCTTTAAGACTATGCCCTTGGGTCCTAGTCTCTCCTATCAATGGAAACATCTCAACATCTACTTTGTCCAGGACATTCAGTATTCTGTATGTTCTGTACAGAGGACACAAAGGTTATATGTCTGACTAAAACAATCAATACTGACAATATGTTGACAAGTGGTAAAAATGAGCAGTTGAAGCATGTTTGATATTTGAGATTTTGTAAAGTAGCAACTTAATGTTGCAGCAAAGATGTCTAACTGATCCAAGAAGCAATCCTGTGCAAACTCAACCTAATCAGCTGATGTCGATACCGACAACCTAATATAGAGCAGAGACTTTATTACCTTGAAGCAAATCAAATAGCTTGTTTGTTCACAGCCAAGGAATATCCTGCTATATCTCTGAGTGAAGCAAAGGCTTGCAGCTAATCACTTGCAGATTGTTTCTCAAACAGCTGTCTAGGAAAACCAAGATAGTATGCTGGGCTGTCTGGTTCAAGTAGAGAAAATTAACCTCATAGCACAGTCAATTACCTAGGATTATGTCAAACAGAACAGCACAAAAACTGGCCCAGTCATTCCATGCTTGTGTTTATGCTCCACTCAAGCATCTTCCTATCTTTCCTCATCTAAAGTATCATTGTAACCTCTATTCTCTTCTCCTGCATTGTACCTGTCTTCCCGTTAAATGTATTTCTGCTATTAGCTTCAATAATTCCCTGTTGTTGTGAGTTACACATCCTCAATCTTCTTTCAGAAGTTTCTTCTGAATTTCTTATTGGATTTTTTTGATGACTCTTATATTAATGGCTTTGCATCCTCCCTGGATCTACCTGATCAAAACCTTTCATTAATTTAAATACCTCTATTCAATCATCTTTCATCCTTTTATATTCAATAGGAAAGATATCCAATCTCTTCATTCTTACCTGTACATTCTTATGTATATCCAATGCCTTTTTATGACATGATTACCAAAGATACAAAATCTACTTTTCTCACCAAACCTTGAATCACTGCTCTTAACTTTCGTCCTCACTGATGCCTGAAATTTGAATAGCATTAGATCAATGTAAAATTGTTGGTGTTGAGAAGGATACCACAAACATCAATCCGTTATTCTCATATTTGTTGCCATTATCAGAACCGTTTGCGTATGTCAAATGGCTGACTGAATTCAGTGTTTACAATGTAAACTAATTTCTAGTTGAATGCTGTAAACGATGTGGCATGTAGTTCAGCATAAACAAAATGTAGTTAACACAACTAAGCAATCTAAAATTGTTTGGAGGTGAAGCTGTTAAAGGCCTGAAAACAGGTTTGGAGATGGTGGTGTGGGATTAATAGTTTTGATACAGGCAACAAACAGACTTCTTGTTGCCTAATACTTTAAATTATTGTAGCATGGAGCCAGCAATTAGATTGTTCATGAAATCATAAAATCCCCATAGTGTGGAACCAGGCCATTGGCCCAAAAAGTCCACACCTACATCTGAAAAGCATCCCACCTAGACCCACCCCCTACCCTATCCTGTAACTCAGCATTTCCGATGGCTAATGCACCTAATCTATATACATCCCTGAACACTATGGGCAATTTAGCATGATCAATTCATCTAACGTAACGTGGGAGGACACCAGAGCATGCAACGGAAACCCACGCAGACACAGGGAGAATGTGCAAAAATCACACAGGTTGGAATCAAATCCGGGTCCCTAGTGCAGCAGTACTAACCATTGAGCCACCATGCTACCTTGTTGAGTGATTACATGCCTGAACTGAGGATGCAAACTTGTGAGAGACCAGCATGAATTATAGCCAGCCTGCACTAATAAAACCGTCTTGCGCCTCTTAAAGAAGATATATTTCCAAGTCAGGACGATGTCTGGCTTGAAGGAGAATGTGTAGGTGGTAGTGTTTCTATGTATCCACTGCCCTTATCCTTGTAATGGGACTGGTTGTGATTTTACAGTTGTTGTGAAAGTGCTTTGAGGCATTGCTGCAGAGCATTTTGCACACAGTAGACAGTCCTACCACTGTATACTAGTGAAAAAGGGGCTGAATATTTTGCGAAACCTATTTTGTCCTTAAGGTCAAGACTTTGGTGTATCATTTAATCTGCACTCACCCAAGCAAGTATTGCTTAACCAACTTACCTCCCCTGGCTCTCATTCCTGAGCAACAATGTCACCCCAAACCCCCATTGGGACATTATTTGCAACAAGCAAAACTGGGGGAAATCGACCAATCCAAGGCTGCTCTTATTCATTGACCACCTCAAACTACAAGTAGTACACGACTCGTCAAGTGTGAGATGATGCATTTTGGGAGGTCAAATGCAAGATGAAAGTTTACAGTAAATGGCAATATCCTTAGGAGCACTGATATGCAATAGACCTCACAAGTCCATAGCTCTCTAAAAGTGGCAACACAAGTGGATAAAGTTATAAAGAAAGCATATGATATGCTTGTCTTCAGCGGTCAGGGTGTTGGCAAGTCATGTTACAACTGTATCAGACTTTTGTAAGGCCACATTTGGAATATTGTGTGCAGTTCTGGTTACCGCATTTTAGGAACAATGTGGAGGCTTTGGAAAGGGTCAAAAGATGTTTACTGGGATAGTGTCTGGATTATTGTATTAGCTATGAAGAGAGTGATTAGGGGCAACCTGATAAATGTATATAAGTTATGAGAGGCGTGGCTAGGGTGAATAGTTAGAGTTTTTTTTCCCCAAAGGTAGAAATGTCAAATACTAGGGGGCATAGGTTTAAGATGAGAGAGAAAAAGTTTAAAGGAGATGTTTATACACCAAGTGTGGTAGGTGCCTGGAACATACTGCCAGGGGAGGCACAGACCTAATGAGCTGTAAGGCCTGTTCCTGTGCTGTACTGTTTTATGTTCTATGTTCTCACATTGTTAAGTCACCATGCAGAAGAGTAACAATTAAGAATGGCAGAAAAAATAGCGTCAATAAAAATCATTCTTAACCATCTACCCAGCTTTGATCTTTTCAACTTTTTCCAGACCAGCTAAGGTCTCTATGCAACCACCATCTGTGACCTTTCAGGCTGCAGCTGTGACACAGCCAAATATTGATTCATAATATTAAGGGGCATACACTACTTAACGGTGGTCTTAAGAAACTCCATCTGCCCCTTAATATGGTTATTGCTTGGCCCCACAGTTATATTCACTCCAAATAATAAAATAAATCCAAGTAAGTCGAAAGCATTCCATCAACCTATTTTGTACCTTGTAAATAATAGACAGGCTTTTGGGGAATCAGGAGATGGATCAATCATAAAAACCAATAGAACCACAGATGCTAGAAATAAGAAAGAGAAACAAAAACAGAAATTGCTGGAAAATCTCAGCAGGTCTGACAGCATCTGTGGAGAGAAATCAGAGTTAACATTTCAGGTCCAGTGAGCCTTATTTGGAACTGATGCTAGCTTGAGAAAGGTTACTATTTATGCAGAAGATGGTTTAGGGGGAGGGGAGAGAGTAAACAATGAGTGGAGATAGACCCCAAAGAAAGAGAAAAACAATTGGTCAGACAAAAGAGAGTGTGTGTGTGTGTGTGATGTGAAACATAGAATCCCTACAGTGTGGAAACAGGCCATTCGGCCCAACAAGTCCACACTGACCCTCTGAAGAGTAACCCACCCAGATCCAATCCCCTACATTTACTCCAGACTAATGCAGCTAACCTACACATCTCTGAATGCTATGGGTAATTTAGCATGGCCAATTCACCTAACCTGCACATCTTTGGATTGTGGGAGCTAACCTGAAAACCTGGTGGAAACTCCTGCTGACATGGGGAGAATATGCAAACTCCACACAGTTGCCCAAGGCTGGAATCAAATCCAGGTCCCTGGCACTGTGAGGCAGCAGTGCTAACCACTGAGCCACTGTGCCACCCCAGTGATGTATCATTCATCATTGAATCTCAAAACTGTGACCAGCTCTTTTATTTATATGGCATATCTAATTAAGTTTCCAGTTGACAATGGCAATCTCAGGAGCTGCTAGCAATCAGCAGTAATTGGCAAGAGGAGGCAATGATATAATGGCAATGTCATTGGTTTAGTTACCTGAAATCCTAGGCTCATGTTCTGGGGACATGGGTTTGAATCGCACTATGGGAGATGGTGAAATGTGAATTCAGTAACTATCTGGAGTAAAGACCTAGCCTACACTGCAGGGAAAATAGGTCCAGCCTTTACAGCCTCACCCTATAGCTCAAACCCTTCAACTTTAGCAACATCATTATACATCTTTTCTGTCCCCTTTCAAGTTTAACAACATCCTTCCTATAGCAGGGAAACCAGAATTGTATGTAATATTCCAAAAGTGGTCGAACCAAAAGCCTGTACAACTGCAACTTGACATCCCAACTCCTATACTCAATACACTGACCAATAAAGGCAAGCGGACCAAACACCTTCTTCACTACTCTATCTACCAGTGAATCCACTTTCAAATAGCTATGACTCGAATGGTGATCACTGCCAAGTGTTGTAAAAACTCATCTGGATCAAAATGTTCTCTAGGGAAGGAAATCTGCCATACTTGCCTATGCTGGCCTACATGTGACTCCAGATCCACAGTGATATGGTTGACTGTTAACTGTCCTCTGGGCTTGGATAGCAATACCCATTTATTTGGTGTGAATGTTACTTCACCATCTAAAAACCCAAGCTTGAGGCAAATTGGAAGGAATTTGATTAATAAAAGCACATGGCCATGGTCACCTTCTTAGTCAATAATAATGACACCCTTGACTTGGCATAAGATTGTAGTTATGGCTCTGCAAGTGGCAAATTTTAATGAGACCTTCTCAATGAAGCACACGTGCTTTACACATTGCTCATGCTGAGGTTCAGACAAGAGACTTGTTCCCTGAACAGCCCAGGTAGCTGTGGCCTCTGTGGAGAGACCATCTCCCTCTTCCAGTACTTATTTCCTGTTACTTCCCTGTGTTTCTCATGAGCTACTCAAAGGTGTTGACCTGACTGAAGTGTAGGAGCAGATAATGTGGAATCCTTGACATCTTGACAAAAGCCTGAATATTGGCTCCTAAGTGGGAAATATCTCAGTTTGCTGCAGTTGTCTCATGGAAAAAGTGCTCCAGAAGATGGGATTTCTGTTCAGTAAAGGTGTAGGTGGGGGCTTGAATGAAGGACAGAATCAGGTCAGTCATCCTGAGAACAGATTTAAGATGGCCACAAGGATTCCTGCTGAGGTAGACTGTTTAAAGGACCAACCTTTTCCCTTATAAAAACAAACAGCTGTATTCACATTGCAGATCAAAGACAGCTAATTCTTTCGTAAAGCTTTGATGTTGTTAATTAAATGGTGAGAAAACAGGCTCTTGCTGTGATAATGGAGAAAGTGAGGACTGCAGAAGTTGGAGAGTCAGAGTCGAAAAGTATGACGCTGGAAATGCACAACAGATCAGGCAACATCTGAGGAGCAGCAGACTCGATGTTTTGAGCCTAAGTTATTCATCAGGAATATGGAGGGAGAAGGGGGCTGAGAGACAAATGGGGTTGGAATGGGGGGGATGGTAGCTGGGAAGGTGATAGGTGAATGTAGGTGGGGGTAATTGTGATAGGTTGGTGGGGAGGGTGGAGTAGATAGATGGGAAACAAGATGGATAGGTAGGACATGTCAAGAGGGCAGTGGTCAGTTGGAAGGTTGGATCTGGTCCACCCACCTCGTCTACTGTACCTGTTGCTCTCGATGTGGTCTCCTCTTTTCGGGGAGACAGGACGCCAACTTGTGGAGCATTTCAGGGAACATCTCTGGGACACATGCACCAAACTGCCCTGTGGCTAGCCACTTCAACTCTACCTCCCACTCCCCCAATAACATGCAAGTGCTAGGCCTCCTCCCCAACCAAGTCCAAGCCAACCGACAACTGGAAGAAGAACATCTCATCTTCTGCCATGGGGCCCTTCAATTCCACAGCATCAGCCTCAACTTCACCGGTTTCCACATCTCCCCACCCCCCCACCTCATCCCAAATCTAACCCTCCAACTCAGCACTGCCCTCTTGACTTGTCCTACTTGTCCACCTTCCTTCCCTCTACCCTCTCCACCAACCTATCACTGTTACCCCCACCTGCATCTCGCCATCCCAGCTACCTTCACCTCAGCCCCAACCCCACCTCACCCTCCTACTTATCTCTCAGCCCCCTTCTCCCTCCATATTCCTGATGAAGGACATATGCTCAAAACGTTGCCTCTCCTGCTCCTCGGACACTGCCTGGCCTTCTGTGCTTTTTCAGCATGAGATGTTCTTCTTCCAGTTGTCGGTTGGCTTGGACTTGGTTGGGGAGGAGGCCTAGCACTTGCATGTTATTGGGGGAGTGGGAGGTCGAGTTGAAGTGGCTAGCCACAGGGCAGTTTGGTGCATGTGTCCCAGAGATGTGACTCTTACTGTGATAATGACCACTTGTGCTCAATGGCCAATCAGTAATAATCAGTAACATTACCTCTTGAGGTTATGTCAACAAATTGAAACAGCAAGTAAAATGTCTTTCAACTCAGAGACACAGGGAGCCTGATTGTTTTTCATGTTTTTTAAATGACAGGATTTAACATAACATGATAGATTGACAGTTCGACACACCATATCTATCTTTTATGGACATTTATTTCTACTCTAGAACTTTGTAATACCCAGATTGTGGTATTGCTCTGATGCAAATGTTCTTTATTTAAACAATACCAACAAGCTCAAATAGTCCTCCTGAGTTCAGAATTTCACATTTCACCACATTTCACCACATTTCACTTCCATTCCCTTACTGATACAAAAGGCTCTGTTGGAAATGGGAGCAGGACCTCGGGATCTAAGTTCATAATGAATTTTTAAGTTAAGGATACCATTATGCTGTGAAAATCTAGGTCACTATCTTTCTGTAGTTACCACATTATCAGTCATCAGCAATTGGAGCAAACTGCCAAACTCTTCATTATTCACATCAATAAACAACAGAAATCAAGCAGCAACTAAACTGCAAGTAGCTAGCAATCCATTTAATTGACACCGGTCAGGCTCCTTCTTGCAACTGTATATGCATTCATCTGATTACTGTTAAGGAGAGTATCTGCTTTTGCACTTAATTTCAAAACTGCAGTTATCAATCAACCTAAAGTCACAAACCACTCTCTCTGCAGATTTCCAAAGGACGCAACACATGCACACTAACAAACCAAAATTGCTGGAAAAGCTCAGCAAATCTGGCAGCATCTGTAGAGAGAAATCAAAATTAACATTTTTGGTTCAGTGACCCTTCCTCAGAACACATGCACACTAATGCTACCATCAAAATATAGTCTGTGGCAAGCGTGCAAATTTAACACTGATGTCATTTAGGTTATTTACCAGCAAAAAACAAGACACTAAGAAACAAAATTTCATGACGTTTTATCCCGTGACCTCAGAAATTCTGTCATATACACATAGCCACTGTTTACAGTTCAACAGCATCTCCTTACCTAAGAACTTCTGCAACCACCAAAAAGGGTACATAATCATCTTGGAGTACTACACCATCAAAATCCCATTCAAATTACAACCACTGCAGGCTGAAAATACACCCATATTCTAACACTATGACATTGGTGGAACCTGAATGGAGAAGGCCACTATTTGAGGGATGATGTGACAGGCATAGTGAAACAGGAAAATGGGTGAGTTTTAAGGATGCAATTGTTTCCGGTAGGATGGTAATTTGAGTTAGGCCTATTTGGACTTGAGTGGGCGCAGCGTGGACTTGTGGCAGTGGCATCAGAAGTGAGTTTGAGTTCCCAGTAGCTTCCACATCAATATGTGGTCCTAGTGCCCACCATTGCCTGCTGTGGAGAAGGTGAGTTTCGGCTCTCAGTGGTATTTGCATCCAGTACAGATTTATAGAGGTGGTGGCGGAGGCGAGTTTGTGCTCAGTACGGGACCTGGCAGCATTGGCGATGATGCTGCATCAGTAAGGTAGTCCCGAAGTCAACTCATAATAGTGGTGGAGTCCAGTTTGGGCTGGTGCAGTACCCATTAACATCAGTGGCATCTGTATTGGTGAGGTCCAGCAAGGATTCATAGTGGTGGGGTGTCTAGATGGAGGCGAGGTGGCACCGAAGAGTGGACGACTTTCTTTCCAGCTGTGGAGATACCGTGAAAGGAACTTGTGCCCAGCTATTAGGCCCGTGGCCCATGGTGGAGCACTTAACAAGGATTGTAAAGTTGAACTATTTATTTATTTATTTTTCTGCTTTTATATTCTATGGTTTGGCTTATTTTAAAATGGCAGCAGATACTGATGACACTGTACAACAGTTTTCACAGTATTTTGTAACAAAATACTTGTGACAATAAATAAAACCAATCAAATCAAATCAAATTCAGGTTGTAGCTGTGTACATTCCAAGAAGATGCACTTCATGAAAATCTTGGCTAGGGTTCCTTGGATGATGCGGGAGATTGAAAACCTGATGAGAGAGAAACAAAGGAGAATTTATAATATATGTCAGGTAAACTCTTCAACATGAATTAGGCCAAATGCAAGAAGTTGAAATATGAGAGTAAGAAGAAAATAAGGCTATTAATAAGTTATCCTTCAATAGCACCAGCAAAACCCATGATCTCTACCTCTTACAACATACTAATATATGAATAAGGAATAAGATTAGGCCATGCAGTCCCTCAAGCTTTCCTCTGACACTCAATAAGATTATGGTTGATGTGGTTATCCTGCATTTCTCCCTACCTTTGATAACCTTTTTTACTCCTTGCTTATCAAGAATCAATTTACCTCTGTTTCAAAATTATTCAAATACTGCTTTTCATGAAGAGAGTTCTTCTGTGTGATAATATTTCTCTCCATCTCTGTCTTAAATGAGCAAAATCTTCTTTTAAACAGTGACTCTGAAATTTAGATTCTGTCACAGGAGGAAACATCCTTTCCACGTGCACCCTGTCAAGACCCCTGGGGATTTTATGTGTTTCAATTAAAGTAACTTTTGCCCTCTGAAGTTCCAGTGTTTACCAGTGTAGTCTGTTCAAACTTTCTTCACAAGACTTATTCCAGATATTACTCCATTAAACCATTTCTGAACTGCCTTCAAAGTAGTTACTTAATTTCTTAAACAAGGTGACTGATACTTTACGCAATACACATAGTGAGGTCTCACCAATGCACTGAATAACTGAATAAGCATAACCTACCAAATTCCATATTTAGTTCACATCGTAATAAACATTCTAATTTTTTTTCTAATTACTTGCTCCACCTGCACATGAATCTTGTGTGATTCAAGCATGAGGACTTACCCTCTCTCTCTGTACCTCAGAGTTCTGCAATCAATCTGAATGCTTCTTTTTCATCATTCCTGCCAAAATGAACAATTTCACATTTTTCCACATTGTACTCAATTTGTCACATCTTTGCCCACTCATTTAACCTATATATCCCATAATAAGTTCATATGCCTCTTCACAACCTATTTCCCCTCCTACCTTTGTGGAAATTTAGCAGCCGTACCTTTGGCTCCTTCATCCAAGTAATTTATATGTACTGTAAAAAGTTGGAACAACCCACACTGATTCTTGTGGCACACCATACATTACATTTTGCAAATCAGAAAATGACTCATTTGTGTTTACTTTCTATTTCCTGTCATCTAGCTAAACCACTATCCATACCAATATGTTGCCTCAACACATGAAATTTTATTTTCTGCCACATTCTTTACTGTGACACTTTACTACATGGCTTCTAGGAATCTAAGTACCAATCAGTTGCTAGTTCCCCTTTATTGACAACAAATGTTACTTTCTCAAAGGACTTTGACAAATATAGTAGGTATAATTTTCCTCTCAAAATAATCTTGACTTTGCCTGATCACCTTGAACTTTTTTCTAAATACACTGCTGTAACTTATTTCATAATAGTTTCTAACTTTTCCTATGACAAATATTCAGCTGCCCTGTTGTTTCCTGCTTCCGTTATTCCACTTTCAAGAAAGGAGTTCCATTTACTATTCTACAATCAAAAGCAATCTTCCCCAAATCTGTTTTGGAAAATTAAAACTAATTATCTCAAACCCCTTCTTCGAAGGCCCTAGGTTGCAACCCATCAAGATTTAGGCAACAGTCCTACTAATTTGCTCAGTACCACTTCTCTGGTGACTGTGTCTTCTTGAGTTTTTCCCTCCTTTCCATTTCTGAATTCACAGATATTTCTGCAATATTATTTGTATTCTTTACAGTGAAGATTAATAAAACAAAACCTGTTCAATTCATCTGTAATCTCCTTACATTTCCTTTCCCCAGACTCACTTTCTTTTGGACTAATGATCACTTTGCTAACTCCGCTTTTTAAAATATATACAGGATCTCTCATTATTGCTTTCTTGTGCACTGTAATTTTTCCATCCTTAGTAATCCTTAATAAGGGGCAGGTGAGGATTGTAACAGATGCATATGGAATGAGCTGCCAGAGGCTGGAACAATTACCAGAGGGTGGAGGCTGGTCCAATTACAGCATTTAAAAGGCATCTGGATGGGTATATGAATAGGAAGGGTTTAGAGGGAAATAGGACAAATGCTGACAAATGGGATAACATTAATTTAGAATACCTGGTCAGCATGGATGATTTGGATCATAGGGTCTGCTTCCATATTATATAAAAGCAATCCTTTGGTCATTCCATGTTGATATTCCCCTCTGATTCTCTCCCAAATTTAATCTGACACCTGTCTTTGTAAAAGGTTTTTAAGTTTGATACTATCTGTAACATTTTTAGTTAATTTAATCATAAATAGTACTCCCTTGGATTTTTTTTCCTCATTGGAATGTAGCTATACTGTGTATTCCAAGGTATCACCTTAAATTTCTGTCACTGCAAGTCTTTGATTTATCCTTTAATCTAACATTTACAAAAAAGTCACAATTAATTAGAATGGATGGCTTTGAGGTATGTAGGGAAGAGGTGTTGGAAATTCTGGAAAGGGTGAAAATAGATAAGTCCCCTGGGCCTGATGACATTTATCCTAGGATTCTCTGGGAAGCAAGGGAGGAGATTGCAGAGCCATTGGCCTTGATTCTTATGTCCTCGTTGTCTACAGGAATAGTGCCAGAAGACTGGAGAATAGCAAATGTGGTTCCCTTGTTCAAAAAGGGGAGTAGGGATAACCCTAGTAACTATAGGCCGGTGAGCCTCACTTCTGTTGTGGGCAAAGTCTTAGAGAGAATAGTAAGGGATAGGATTTATGCACATCTAGATAGGAATAATGTGATCAAGGATAGTCAGCAAGGTTTTGTGAAGGGCAGGTCGTGCCTCACAAACCTTATTGAATTCTTTGAAAAGGTGACGAAGGAGGTTGATGAGGGGAAAGCGGTAGATGTGGTATATATGGATTTTAGTAAGGCGTTTGATAAGGTTCCCCACGGTAGGCTACTACAGAAAATACGGAGATATGGCATTGAGGGTGAGTTGGAGGTTTGGATTAGGAATTGGCTGGATGGAAGAAGACAGAGGGTAGTAGTTGATGGCAAAGTTTCTTCATGGAGTGCCGTCACTAGCGGTGTTCCGCAAGGATCTGTTTTGGGACCATTGCTGTTTGTCATTTTTATAAATGACATGGAAGAGGGGTTAGAAGGTTGGGTGAGCAAGTTTGCGGATGACACAAAAGTCGGAGGAGTTGTTGACAGTGAGGAAGCATGTGGCAGGGTACAGCAGGATATAGAGAAGCTGCAGAGCTGGGCAGAAAGGTGGCAGATGGAATTCAATGTAGCTAAGTGCGAGGTGACTCACTTTGGGAAGAATAACAAAAAGATGGGGTACTGGGCTAATGGTCGGATACTTGGTAGTGTGGATGAGCAGAGGGATCTTGGTGTCCATGTACACAGATCTCTGAAAGTTGCCACCCAGGTAAATAGTGCGGTGAGGAAGGCATATGGCGTACTGGCTTTTATCGGTAGAGGAATTGAGTTCCGGAGTCCGGAGGTCATGATGCAGTTGTATAAGACTCTGGTACGGCCGCATCTGGAATATGGTGTGCAGTTTTGGTCGCCATACTATAGGAAGGAGGTGGAGGCACTGGAACGGGTGCAGAGGAGGTTTACCAGGATGTTGCCTGGTATGGAAGAAAGATCGTA
>NC_057711.1:95408582-95412860 GCF_004010195.1 Chiloscyllium plagiosum | reverse complement strand
GAAAAGTGCAGCAGGTCAGGCAGCATCCAGGGAACAGGAGAATCGAATTCCTGAAGAAGGGCTTATGCCCGAAATGTCGATTCTCCTGTTCCCTGGATGCTGCCTGACCTGCTGCGCTTTTCCAGCAACACATTTTCAGCTCTGATCTCCAGCATCTGCAGACCTCACTTTCTCCTGCAGAGGAGGTTTACCAGGATGTTACCTGGTATGGTAGGAAGATTGTATGAGGAAAGGCTGAGGCACTTGGGGCTGTTTTCATTGGAGAAAAGAAGGTTTGGGGGTGACTTGATAGACGTGTACAAGATGATTAGGGGTTTAGATAGGGTTGACCATGAGAACCTTTTTCCACGTATGGAGTCAGCTATTATGAGGGGGCATAGCTTTAAATTAAGGGGTGGTAGGTATAGGACAGATGTTAGGGGTAGATTCTTTATTCAGCGAGTCGTGAGTTCATGGAATGCCCTGCCAGTAGCAGTGGTGGACTCTCCCTCTTTATGGGCATTTAAACGGGCATTGGATAGGCATATGGAGGATAGTGGGCTAGTGTAGGTTAGGTGGGCTTGGATCGGCGCAACATCGAGGGCCAAAGGGCCTGTACTGCGCTGTATTTTTCTAATTTCTATGTTCTATGTTCTAATATCTCAATTCATGTCATCATGGTCTGCTTTCATGCCCTCATAATTACTCTTATTTAAGTTTAAAATGCTTGTCTTGATCTATTCCTCTTTCTCTTGAATGGGATGTATTACTTAATTATATATGATTGCTGCTATGTAGAAGTGCCTTCACTAAGTGGTCATTAATTAATCCTATCTCATTGTAGAATACTAAATTGAGTATTAACTGCTCTATGATTGGTTGCAGAACATGCTGTTTTAAGAAATAACCTCAACAATCTTTTACAGCTCATCATTTAGGCACTTTCTGCCCTTCTGATTTTTCCAATCTATATACATTACAATCCACAATGATACTACTATTGTTACAATACGAATTATATGAAATTCAATTCATTATCACTGGATTCATAACAAGCAAAATTCAATGACCTTCAAAGTTGCCCAAATGTTCCTAATCAGATTTTAAGTATAACAGATATCAGATAAAGTTAAAAATCACACAAAGTCCAACGTGTTTATTTGGAAGTACAAGCTTTTAATGTTTTGCTCCTTTGTCAAGTAGCTAGTGGAGCAGCATCATAAGACACAGAATTTATAGCACAAGATCATAGTGTCATGCAACTGATACGATTTATTGAACAAACCTAGATTGCTGTTCTGTCTTTCAATTCATTAATACGTAAATCCTAGAACTTCTTTCAAGTCACATTCCCGAGATAACTTAAGGTTTTATGAAAAGAGTGATATCTCAGCTAAGACAATGCAGTAAATTTATGAGGTGATAGTCTGTCTGTATTCCAATCTTGAGTCATTCTGCTTCAATTTCCAAAGTAGGAAGTTATAAAATGTCACATGGATTGACTGCCTGCATTGACTGACTGCAGATTGTGTGTTTTTTGAGCAAAATGGAATGTATCTGCAAATGCAATTCTGCAAATGCAAGTTCACCTCATAGACTTGTATGTGCATTTGTGTGCGTTTGCATGTGTGTGCGTTTGCGTGTGTATGTGACAGTGTATAGTGTAGTGGGGTCACCTGTAGTGTGACATGAACCCTTGGTCTTAGTTGAGGCTATCCTCATGGGTACCGACCTTGAGTGTCAGCCACTGCTTGGCCACTCTGCGTTGTTGCACATCCTGAAGTCTGCCTTGGAGGACAGTCACCCAAAGATCTGAGGCCTAATGTCCCTGACTGTTGATGTATTCCCTGATTGGGAGGGAATGTCCCTGTCTGGCAATTGTTGCACCATGTTTATTCTTCTGTTGTCTGTTTGGTCTCGCCAATGTGCCATGCCTTGCTTGCAGCTCTTTCACACACACTCATACACAAGTACACATACACACACACCCTTACATTCTCACACACTCACACAGACCCTCTCTCATACAGATGTTCTTTCTCAGACACACACATAAATACCCCAAACTCACACCCATGTGCATACCCTCTCACAAGTTTATACTCCATCACACTCATGCACACACTCTACCATGCATGCAGACATGCACCCACATGCACACAGTCACACTATCTCCCACACGCATGTGTGTGCGCACACACACATATTCTTTCTCTCTCTATCTCACATGCACGCACACACAGACAGACAGACTGTAACCTCACACCTTTAATGCATTGTCTGAGTTGAGATGTCACATTTTCTTTATGGCAAGGGGTGGCATGGTGGCTCAGTGGTTAGCACCACTGCCTTACAACACCTGGGTCGCAGGTTCAATACCAGCCTTGGGCGACTGTCTGTGTGGAGTTTGCACATTCTCCCTGTGTCTATGTGGTTTTCCTTCGGGTGCTCTGGTTTCTTCCCACAGTCCGAAGGTGTGCAGGGCAGGTGAATTGGCCATGCTAAATTGCTTGTAGTTGGCGCGGACTTGTTTCCACACACTGTAGGGAATCTAATCTAATCTTTTTTATAAAACCTTAAGTTATCTTGGGAATGTGACTTGAAAGAAATTCTGGGATTTACATATTAATGAATCGAAACCTACAACTCCTTCTAAAAGATGAAAGACTTAGCAGCAATCTAGGTTTGTTCAATATATTGTATCAGTTGCATGACACTATGATCTTGTGCTCTAAATTCTGTGTCTTATGATCCTGCTCCACTAGCTACCTGATGAAGGAACAGTGCTCCGAAAGCTAGTACTTCCAAATAAACCTGTTAGAGTATAACCTGGTGTTGTGTGATTTTCCTGCTCCTCGGATGCTGCCTGACCTGCTGTGTTTTCCAGCACCTTGACTGTGATCTCCAGCATCTGCAGTCCTCACTTCTGCCTGATTTTTAACTTTGTTCACCCCAGTCCAAGACCGGCAACTCCTCACCATAGATATCAGATACAAAGCTTATCTCTTAAACATAAGTTAACATTTTATTATTACTACTGTAACTTTATTACTTCAATGCTAAATAAGGTATTCTTATTAATGTTTATGATGTAAACCTAATCTTCTTTGATCATAACTGCTCACACACATAGACAGACAGATACACAGCCAGAAGAAAGTGAGGATTGCAGATGCTGGAGATCAGAGCTGAAAAATGTGTTGCTGGAAAAGCACAGCAGGTCAGGCAGCATCCAAGGAGCAGGAGAATCGACGTTTCGGGCATTCCTGAAGAAGGGCTTATGCCCGAAACGTCGATTCTCCTGCTCCTTGGATGCTGCCTGACCTGCTGCGCTTTTCCAGCAACACATTTTTCAGATACACAGCCAGACACAAATAAGGAATAAATTAAAGAGCAAATTAAAGTGTCGTAACAGGCCATCTTGACATCCATTTCAACAAATAAGTACCAAGCCTTTATGAAATTTCTTGTATTACAAGCACATGAGATTATATTTTGCTTTAATTCCACCAGTCAACAATACAAACAGCTTGTAGCAGCCCCAAAGAATAGTCACTCATTTCTATTAAACTGGGATTCTGTCCTTAGGAGTTTCAATAAACCTTCATCCGAATATAAAACTAAGAGTAAAACTCAAACACAGCTTCCCAGTCCAGCTGATTCCGAGCACACAGCCTTTTGCCCCAAAAGCCCAGTTCAATCTATGCTTTCTGTTTCATTTTCACATTCTTTGAGGTTTCCTGGCCTAGCACCAGCCTCCTCTTGATTGACCAATGCAACATCAACTAGCTGCCGATCAATGAGCATTACTGATCCTGGTACCAAAATATCTGCAACATTCTTAGAACAATAATTAGCCTAAGTTATCTTTACAATCAGTTCGCATAAACAAACATGAGTTTGTTCTGTCCTCCTTTCCAAAATGAGTTGCTGCTCAAAGTTCAAAGTTCACAGTTGATCTCAGTTTCGATTCGGAGATGCCGGTGTTGGACTGGGGTGTACAAAGTTAAAAATCACACAACACCAGGTTATAGTCCAACAAGTTTAATTGGAAGCACACTAGCTTTCGGAGCGACGCTCCTTCATCAGGTGATTGTGGAGGGCTCGATCGTAACACAGAATTTATAGCAAAAATTTGCAGTGTGATGTAACTGAAATTATACATTGAAGAATTGATTGTCTATTAAGCCTTTCATCTGTTAGAATACAGTGATAGTTTCACTTCTTTCATGTGTAAATCACAAAACCCTTTTTTTAAAAAGTTGCATTCTCGGGTTAGCTGTTAAAAATGGTGATAGC
>NC_057711.1:95339832-95408381 GCF_004010195.1 Chiloscyllium plagiosum | reverse complement strand
TGTGTGTGTGTGTGTGTGTGTGTGTAGTGCAATGGTGATCACCTGTAATGTGACATGAACCCAAGGTCCCGGTTGAGGCCCTCCCTATGGGTACCGAACTGAGCTATCCGCCTCTGCTCAGCGACTTTCCTCTGCTGCCTGTCCCGAAGTCCATCTTGGAGGATGGTCACCCGAAGGTCCGAGGCTGAATGTCCTGGACCACTGAAGTGTTCCTCAACTGGGAGGGAACCCTCCTGTCTGTTGATTGTTGTGCGGTGCCCATTCATCCGTTGTCGTAGCCTTTGCTTGGTTTCCACAAAGTACCATGCCTCCGGGCATCCCTGCCTGCAATGTATAAGATAGACAATGTTGGCTGAGTCACATGAGTACCTGCCATGTACAAAGTGGGAGGTGTTCCCACGCGTAATAGTGGTATCTATGTCCACAATCTGACACGTCTTGCAGTGTCCACCGTGACAGGGTTGTATGGAGTTGTCCTGAGAGCCGGGCAGTTTGCTACGAACAATGATCTGTTTGAGGTTTGGCGGTTGTTTAAAGGCAAGTAGTGGAGGTGTGGGAAAGGTCTTGGTGAGGTGCTCATCCTCATTGATAATGTGTTGCAGGTCACGAAGAACATGGCGTAATTTTTCACCCCCTGGGAAGTACCGAACAACGAAGGGTACCCTGTCAGTTGCAGCCCGTGTCTGTCTCCTGGGGAGGTCATTACGGTTCCTTGCTGTGGCATGTCGGAACTGGTGGTCGATGAGTTGAGCATCGTACCCTGTTCTTGTGAGGGCATCCTTGAGTACTTCCAGGTGTCCGTTTCAGCTGATCTCAGTTTCAGCTGACAGTTCCAAACCGAAATAGAAAAAAACTGATAGATCTCAACATCACACATTTCTGACAAGCTCTTATTAGTTCCTCCATTATACTCGATCCTAGCCTGTGGTTATCATTTTGGAGCCTATATATCTTTCCCACACGTGACTTCTTGCATTTATCCCTTCTCATCGCGATACAAACTCCTTTTATATAATGCTTTCATGAACCTAGGTAATCACTTTCTGTTGTGATAATACCATCAATAATTATCAAAGCTACCCCTTCACTATTCTTAGATTGCTGTCCTTCTTCAACATCACATACCCTTTAATACTCAGATTCCAATTACTCTCCATCATCCTGCAGCTATACATTTGTAAAAACAAAGACAGCAGATGCAGGTTTCCTTACAGCCACACACTATCCTGACTTGGAACTATATTGCCATTCATATTGCTAGGACAAAATCCTGGAATCCTTCCCAGCAGCACTCTGGGCATACCTACTCCTCAGACACCATAGCATTTTCAGAAGATAGCTCAGTACCATCTTCGCCAGGGTAATCAGAAAGGGGAAACAAAGATTGGCCCACAAGTAATACACATATTAAATGAAGGAATTTTTTAAAAAGGAGAGAATAAAAGAATGTACAGGTAGTTAACGTAAAAAGTGACCAAAATTCATTGAGAGGCAGGCAAGTAAGAACAGACAGTGAAAAGATTAGATTCCCTACAGTGTGGAAACAAGGCCCAACAAGTCCACACCGACCCTCTGAAGATTAACCCACCCAGAAGAGAGGCAAAGCCTATTACAAACAAAACAAATCATATATGTTAAGAGGTGAAAGGCAAGACCAGAATACCTGCACACAGGACAACAACAAAGCTCTTGAAATCTGAAATGAAGAAATGGAAAATACTCCAAATAATCAGCAGGTCTGACATATCTGTGGAGTTGAAAGCAGAGTTAGTACTTCAGGTTGTGATCTTTAATTAGAACTGGGGAAAATGTAGATTGGTCAAATGAGGAAAGGAGAACAAGGTGAAAGGGAAGATCTGTGATAAGTTGAAAGACAGATGACATTAATTGATGGAAGAGTTGATGGACAAGTGACAAAAGCTGTGGTAATACGATGAGTAACAAACAAACATTTGTTTACAGGAGATGTGAATGGCAGGATGATGAACGACTTGTGAGGATGCTGCAACTTTTAGAGGTGTATTAGATTAGATTAGATTACTTACAGTGTGGAAACAGGCCCTTCGGCCCAACAAGTCCACACCGCCCCGCCGAAGTGCAACCCACCCATACCCCTACATGTACCCCTTACCTAACACTACGGGCAATTTAGCATGGCCAATTCACCTGACCTGCACATCTTTGGACTGTGGGAGGAAACCGGAGCACCCGGAGGAAACCCACGCAGACACGGGGAGAACGTGCAAATTCCACACAGTCGGTCGCCTGAGGCGGGAATTGAACCCGGGTCTCTGGCGCTGTGAGGCAGCAGTGCTAACCACTGTGCCACCGTGCCGACCTGGTTTCTTTTAAATGTGAGATTGAATGAGAGGTGCTCAGCAACCTGTGGTCACATAAGCAGCTTGTGAGGCCCTGGCTTTTTTTAAAATTAGAACAATAGAAGCAGCCTGGATGGGTGTCTCCAGTTTGCACAGACAAGGATTTCTAGCTTTTTCCTTAACTTTTTGATTTGGCAAAAGAGTCTTGAAGAAGTAGAAGCCATTTTCTCCACCCTCTCAGTTACAGAAAGAGATTTCTTTTCCTTCTGCAGGCTGCTTATGAGAAAACTTGATTTCTGAATTTGCCTTTTTGATGTGTTTATGCTAGGTTACTATATTGGAACAGTTTAATAGTAATAGTGTATCTGTACTCTGTTAAGTTTTCCAATAGAGTCAAGTTATTCTAATTTCTTCATTCTTTTGTTGTAATTTTACTATAGTATTTGAATAAATTGTGTTTTGCTCAATGCTGAGTAGCTTGACCAGTCAAATTATATCTGGAACACAGCACTTTACATTTGCCTTTCAAATAAAAAAAGTTAGAGACTAAGGACAAAAATTCCATACTGTTTATAAGGAGCTTATTATTACAGTCACTCAACTTAAAAAATCCTGAAGAAGGGCTAATGCCCGAAACGTCGATTCTCCTGTTCCCTAGATGCTGCCTGACCTGCTGCGCTTTTCCAACAACACATTTCCATCAATTTAAAAATTACACATATGTAGAAGAACAAGAGAATGTAATTGCCGACATGTCACCACTATAATGAAGAAAGACAGTTGTGTTCGGTGGTGAGAATAAATGGACTGAAATAGAATGTAGTAGTGAATGTTTGGATGTTGAGTCTCAATGTAATGAATATGCATTGTAGGACTTTTAAAAATGAAGCCATCTTCATATATTGATGTATTTTTTAAAGGGAGGAGGTATGACGATAATAGTTACTGTTATTATTACAATAGAGTTAGGCTATTCTATGTTCTCCTTTCTTTTGTTGTATTTTAACTACAGTATTTGAATTAATTGTGTTTTGCTTAATGCCAAGTAGTTTGACCAGTCGAATTACATCTGGAACAGAGTACTTTATATTTGGCTTGAAAATAAGAAGTTAGGGTTTAGGCTACCTTCTTAAAATATTTTGAGGGAGTCTACTCTGGCCCATAACAAACTGGGGCTCTTGTCAGGATCAAAATCTCAAAATCCATGTTGAGTTTAGGATTACTGGACTCAAAAGCAGCAAATGGTAAATGTTAGTGTCTTTTGTTTTGGGCATTGAATTCAATTGGTGTTAACAGAGGGTGCCTTGTGCAGTAATGTCTCTTCCAGTCACCAAGACTTTCCTAGAGGTGGAAGAATTCACTTCAGCAGTTTTACAGAAAGTGAAGGCTTTTGGAATTGGCAGGCCAGATGGAGTTGGGGTTGTATTTGTCCATTTGAAAAGGGGAAGTAATTGCAGCAATAGATCAACCTTTACAATTACTGGAAATACCATCAGAATCATTGGAAATGGCTAAAATTCAATTGTAAGTGAAGCAGCTTGAATTAGAGGAAAAAGAAGAGGCAAGAATAGCCCGAAAAGAGGAAAAGCAGAGAGAGAAGAAAAGCAGAAAGAGAGAGAGTTTCAACTTGCAGAGTTGGCAGTTAGAGAGGAAAGTCAACTTAAAAGGATGGAGGTAAAGTTAGAATTTAGGATTAGTGATGATAAGCAAACCCATCATAGTCAACGGCCCAGTGGTGAACTGTTTAAATATATCCAAGCGTTGCCTAAGTTCTACAAGAAGGATGTAAAAGTGTTTTTTTTTCACATTTCATTTGAGAAAGTGACTAAACAAATTAAATGGCTGGTAACCATGTGAGTATTGATTGATTTATTGTACTGTACTGAAGTACAGTGAAAAGCTTTGTTTATGAATTGTACAGGCATATTAAACAAGGGTGTCCAGAACAAAAGGTTTGGATGGATGCATCGAGGTAACATTGCAAAGGGCATACAAGAGAGATGAACATTAGCAAGACCAGTATTATTTGAGGCTAGTGAGCTCATTCAATAGACCAACAACAGCTGGGAAGTAGCTGTCCCTGAACATACTGGTGCGTGTGTTCAGACTTTTGTATTTTCTGCCTGAATGGTAGAGATTGCAGAAGATCATTACTGGGGTGTGAAGGGTCTTTGATGATGTTATCAGTCTTTCTATGTCAGGATGGCAGAGGTGAACTCACTTGACAGTAGGGACGGAATCTTATTGTCAGGTATTCTAGGTCTAGGGAGCAATGGCTTGCCAGGGTCGCTATGTCTGAACACCAGGAAGTGTTGATCAGGAAGCATACTCCACCACCCTTTGCCTTACCCAACTATGCCATGCAATCATGCATCAAGGAGCAACTATTGAGTGTCCTTGATAAGTATGTACCTGTCAGACAGGGAGGAAAGGGTTGTGTGAGGGAGCCGTGGTTTAATAAGGAATTGGAATCCCTTGTTAAATGGAAGAGGGCAGCCTATGTAAAGATGAGGCGTGAAGGTTCAATTGGGGCAATTGAGAGTTATAAGGTAGCCAGGAAGGACCTGAAGAGAGAGCTAAGAGCAGCAAGGAGGGGACATGAAAGGTCCTTAGTTGGTAGGATTAGGGAAAACCCTAAGGCTTTCTATAGGTATGACAGGAATAAAAGAATGACTAGGGTAGAAATAGGTCCAGTCAAGGATAGTAGTGGGAAGTCGCGTGTGGAGGCTGAAGAGAGAGGGTTCCCAGTCGGAAGATAAGACGCTCCTCCTCCGACCGTCGCGTTGTTGTGGTTTGGCGGTGGATGAGTCCAATGACCTGCATATCCTCGGTGGAGTGGGAGGGGGAGTTGAAATGCTGTGCTACAGGGTGGTTGGGTTGGTTCGTCCGGGTGGCCCAGAGGTAGGTTCTTTACTCAGCGAGTCGTGAGTTCATGGAATGCCCTACCAGTGGCAGTGGTGGACTCTCCCTCTTTATGGGCATTTAAGCGGGCATTGGATAGGCATATGGAGGATAGTGGGCTAGTGTAGGTTAGGTGGGCTTGGATCGGCGCAACATCGAGGGCCAAAGGGCCTGTACTGCGCTGTATTCTTCTATGTTCTATGTAATCCATGCAGTGTATAGAGAACCCATCAGCTCATAGGGCACAGTCAGGAATGGCAAGGGTGAGTCAGGTCTCCGTGAAACAGAGCACATAACAGTCTCTCAGTTTCTTCTGGTAGATTAAATCTCCATCTGAGTTCTTCCATTTTGTTTTCGATAGCCTGGACACTCACTCGGGGTATGCTTGGGAGGGGGAGTCTTGAGAAACCACATTGTTTAAACCTTACCTTCAGGCCACCATACCTTCTCCATTTCCTTATAGATTTCTTCATCTGGGGTCATTCCTGGGAGTCAGTGGAGTGACTCTGCTGTTCCAGCAGGTAAGTGTGTCAGGTCCAGCTGGGTTGGGCCAGGATGCTGCAAGGTTGTAGATCAGGTCTGGGATAAATTATTGAGTTATCTTCCAGAGGAAAATCAAAATGATTTGGAAGAATTATTACAATCATATGGATAGGTATATAGGAATAAGCTAGGAAATCCTAATTCAAGTATGCATAATATACAGATTGGAAGTGCTGTTGTAGTTAAGCAACATCTTTATAGATTTAATCTTCTAATGTTGGCACAGGTTCAAAAAGAAATTGATACAGGCTCAACGACAACATAATCAAAGTGAGTTGCAATGACTAGATTCCTGATGAAGGGTTTATGCCAGAAACATCAACCCTCCTGCTCCTCGGATGCTGCCTGACCTGCCGGGCTTTTGCAGCACCATACTTTTTAACTCTGGAGCTCACTGATAGTAATGATGCCAAAACAAAATGGTACCCAATGATTATCTGTGGACTATCTTGTGGACAGTGCAGTTACATAGTCTGATTTATATCCTGTTCCACATCTGGAAGACTGCTTTGAGAAGGTGGGACAAGGAATTTATATTTCTATGTTGGACTTACTCAGATGTTACTGCGGGTACTTCTCTCCGAAAGAACAAAGAGATTTTCAGCTTTCATGATACTGGACATGCCATTTAATATGAAAATGTGCCAGCCACATTTCAAAGATGAATCAATGATGTTATTTCTGGATGACCCTATGTATGGTGTACATCAATAATGTAGTGATTTTTAGTTACACATGGAAGGAAGTGTTCGGGAGGCAGGCCTGGTGATCAACCTGGCTAACAGTGAGTTTGCAAAAGCCCAAGTCACATTCATGGGTCATCTTACTGGACATGGACAGATTGGATGTGAAAACAAAGGTTAGTGGGAAGTTTACCATACCATCGAAGAAGAGGGTAGTACTACAATTTATTGGACTGATTGTTTTATAACAGAATCTCACACTAAACTGTAGCAGTGTAGTTGCTCCACTGACTGACTTATTGAAGAAGTGCATAAAATTTTACTGGACAGAGGCATTTGACAGTCTGAAAGCTGTGTTAACCACTGCCCCAGTGTTAACCACATCTAATTATACAAAGCCTTTCAATGTGGTTGTCGATATGAGTAATGTGTTGCTAGTGTTGTACTCTTCCAAGAAGATGACAAGAAGATGGAGAAATCAACTGGGTATTCTTCTACAAGATTTCCATTATCAATGGAAATATTCAATGACTGAGATGGAAACCTTGAGCTTGGTGTTAGCGTGACAACATTTCAACATTTATTATTATGTTTGTGAGACAATTGTATATACTAATCATAACTCCTTACAGGATTTGGAGAAATTTAAGAACAAAAGTTCCAGACTATTTAGAAGGAGCTTATTATTACAGTCATTCAATTTGAAAATTATATACAGTGTATGTAGAAGGACAAGAGAACATAATTTCCGATGTGATGTCATGACATCGATGAAGAAAGATGTTGGCATTTGGTGACGGGAATAAATGGATTGAAATAGATGGTAGAAATGAATATTTGAATGTTTCCTCGCTTACACTCAGTGTAATGTATATATATTGTGATGTACTAATAGTGTAAGACTAAGAATGCTTGTATATTGATGGGCTTTTTAAAGGGGGAGATGTGACAATACTGTGGATTTAAGAGGTGTATTTGTCCCAGTTTCTTTTAAGCGAGAGATGCAATGAGAGATGCTCAGCAAGTCCGTGTTAATACGAACAGTGTGTGAGGTCTTAGGGTTTTTTATAAACAGAAGCAGCCTGGATGGGTGTGGTCAGCTCTCATAGATCAGGGTTTCTAGTTTTTCCTTAGTTTTTGGATTTGGCAGAAGCTGCTGGAGTCTTGAAAAAGTAGAAGCTATTTTTCCACTCACTTGATTCCAGCTCGATTGCTATGGCTTCTCTTCCTACTGCGGGCTGCTTGTCAGAAAACTTAATTTCTGAATTTGCCTTTTGCCAAGGAGTGTGCTTTTGCTATGTTGCTATATTGGAGCATTTGATTCATAATTTCTAGTGTATCTATTATTTTGTTAAGTTTTCCAATAGGGTTAAGTTATTCTAAGTTCTTCATTCTTTTGTTGTATTTTAACTATATGTTTGAATACATTCTGTTTTGCTTAACACCAAGTAGTTTGACCGGTCAAATTGCATCTGGCATACAGCACTTTATATTTATATTTGCCCTTCAATTAAAAAAAAAATTAGTGTCTAGGCTACCTTCTTAAAATATTTTGAGGGGATCTGATGTGGTCCAAAACAGACTAATGTGTGAAAAGCAAAACAAAAGAAACAAGATTAAGGGCAACACATTCAACATCCAATAGGAAACAAAATGGAGCATCAGAGTTGAAATTCTTAAATATGGTGATGAGTCAAGAAAGCTGTAGGCTACCTAATTGAACAGGGAGTTTCTATTGATCACAATGTAAATTGATGTACAAAGTTAAAAATCACACAACACCAGGTTATAGTCCAACAGGTTTAATTGGAAGCACAATAGCTTTCGGAATGACGCTCCTTCATCAGGTGATTGTCAATGTAAATTGAGTTTGACTGGAATATTGCAGCAGTCTAAAGTAAGTGATGTCCACATGGTAGCAAGGCTAAGAATTAAAATTATTATTAAAATGGCAATTAAAGTGCCATTAGCAGTTCAGGGATATACTTTTTAACTGGAAAGTGGTGAAGTCGAACACCTTTGAGATAGACTGAGTCGAGGTACAGCATCCATGTTGAGGTTAGCAATGTGAGGAGAGAGCTGAGTCCTCTGTCATGGAGTTTCCACTGCTGTCTTTGTTTCCTACACCTTCCCCTACACATTTGTGAAGTAAACATCATTCATCAAAAGTCCAACACTCTATCTTACCTTCTTGGCACTCTAAGTTGTGAGTACCTGACCTGGTGTTTGTGCTCTGCATGAGTCCTGTGACAGTGTGCCCTCAGAAGGGCACAGCTGTGATGAAGATTTTTTTTGCCAACCATTTATTCCAGCATCTGCTGTCAGTGTGAAGGCCCAGTGGGAGCTGATATAAATGAGGGAGACACAAATTAGTGGTGGCAGGATAATAATGTTGTAAGTCATCATTATGAAGGTGATCATATTTCGATTGTTGTTTATACCCAATCAACACAACTGATTCCCATGTGGCATGTGGTAGGCTTTCATTTAATTTAATTGTGTCACCTGGTATCTAGCAGCTTTGTACCTCTGACAGTCAAGGACACCCTTATTTCTCTTTTCTCTAATGCACCCTCTTGTAAATTTCCCATGAGTTATCTGAGAATGTCTCCCTTTTTCTCTTGTTCTGTGCTCCCTCCCTTTTGCATGGAGGGTAAAAGGTATTTGTGAGATTAAAGGCATTTGTTCATCCTATTAGATGAAACCTCTTTAATACATATTACTACAAGGGAGACACATGACATTGTATAAGTATTGTATGAGTAGGCATGATGACTGGATAAGTGAGAATTTGTCAAAATGGAAACAAAAGAAAGGCAAAGATCATTGCAACTACAAGCTAAATGGGTGTGCCTTCCTGCTCTCAGCAACAATCTCCTTTCTCATAATGGCAGGGTAGGACAACTCTCTTGTACTCTAACTCAGGAACTAGCAGCACAACAGAAAAGTATCTATGAAGGGGATAGAGGGCACAACTTTTTCTTGGCTTATGTTAATTACAACAACTCCAGTTCCTTGATAGTCAACTCCAACTCTCTCAGTTTGTGTGTTTGGACAGCCCCATCAAATACTGCTGTTGAGGTTGAGCCACGTCGGCTCATATTGTACCCTCTGCTCCTTATTATTTGGTGAGCCTAGACCTAAGATGCAGACAAAGTGGCTGTATTAAGAAGTCACTGACAGACCCACTCAGCACAGTTCAAGTTTTCCATGGTCTATCAGATACCCCAGCCAGCTTCCTGCACACCAGCCCAATATTTAATACCGAAACAGAAAATAAAAGTAGAAGTAGGCCATTTAGCCCATAGAACCTGCTTTACCATTCAAAATGATCACACTAATCATCACACTGCAGTATGATCCCTAAATTGCATATTTAATGCACTTAAATGATAATGTTCTGTATCTTGCAAGCTATGTTAAAAATACTTTTATGTGTTTTCGTAAAATTCTTGTCCCATGCCTGTCACTAAAGCTGCAGGATTCCAACACCACATTAATGTGTCAGGCAATCAGAAAATGCTGGAAATATTCAGCAGGTCTGTCAGTATTTATGGAGAGAAATGAATTTCACCTTTTAGGTTGATAACTAGGGCTGCTGAATATTTCTGTTTCATATTTTTAAGTCTTATGGCACATTTCCAGGTTTGCAATGGCCTGGCATTCCTGTCAGTGCTTTAGCATGTCGCAACAAATGGTCAACTTGCTAAGCATTCCAGCATTTTTTTGGTATCTGCAGTAATTTGCTCCTATTTTCTGTTTAATGTCAAGTTTGCACTGTCTGCATTATCTTGCTTCCATATTAATGTGGTTTCAAAGAGTAAGTGATGCATTTCAGAGGACTGCACATTTTTGAAGCTGAACAATTGAATGGCATACAACCATTTGTTGCACACATGCTACAGCATGATAGGAACAGCATAACATCTAAAGCCTGGAAATGTGCCACAAGGCTTAAAAATATGAAAAAGAAATTCAACTGCTGAATTAATATAAATCACATTGCACTTTATTAATATCATAAATCTTCAAAACAGGACTGAACTTCAGTTGGTTATTTCTCAGGAGCACCTCATTTCAAGTATGAAAACATGTCAATGATAGGGTCATGCAGCTTAATTGAAGCAATCTGTATCTGGCACAGTTGAACATAATTATACCATGCATAAAGGATCTATTTTGCTTCAGTCATTTTGTGGAGTTCTTGTCATTAGGTAAATGGCTATTTTCTTGTTCTCTTATGTACTGCACGATACAGAGTGGAGACAATGGAGTCAATGGATAACACCCAAGGAGAGGTTCACTAAGCAGACAGAGGTTCTGAGGACCACATTTTTTTCAGAAAAGACACTAGCCATACAGAAAGAAAAATTACCAGTCATTTGGAAGGGCCTCCTTCCTCACTTGAAAGGCTTTGAGTTGCTGGCTTCAGCCTCATGGGAAAGCCAGCAACCTCCTGGCCCAGCCCTGAGTTAAAATTCAATTGGGGCCCCACAAATGTAACTGGATGTCTTATTAGCAGCAAATTATGAGGCTCCTGACCCAGTCACTGATCTTTTATAAGTAGTTTAAAATGATAAACCATTGGGAATGGACAGTCATGGTTTACACTTGATTTAAAGGCCCCTGAGACTTGGTCCCACAGGAATGGGGAGGGGTGAGGGGGATAATGCAGCATAGTCTTAATTAAGAAAGATGTAAAATAAATCTGAGAAACCTCAACAGGGCAAGCAGTATCTGGAAGGAGAAACAGAGTTCAAGTTTCAAGTCAATGAGCTTGTACGAGAATCTGTAATGTTCATCTGTTTCTCTGTCCGCAAACACTCCCTGACCTGCTGAGCTTTCCCAGCTGTTTTTGTTCTTATTTTATATTTCCTGCATTCCATTAAGAATGATTAATTTTAATGACGATTTGTTATTAATACAGTATCAATATTAACTCTAGCATGACATCCTTGCATGCATGTAGGGAAGCATCATACTTGTAAATCTGGAATAGCATCATCAGCTCAATAACCATTACATTTCCCGTAGATCTTGTCAGATGATGGAAGAAACCTTTCAAGGTATAATAGCAAGGTGGAATGTTCCTCTCCCTGATGTGGCTGAATCATGACATGAAAGGTGGGAAAATAGAGATGGAATAAAAAAAGTTCTAAACGTTGGGAATATGTTTTCCAATTTTTTTCCTCACCTCATAAACAGCTCAAATTGCCTTATTTATACGCCATGTGATTCTCATCTCTTTCCATGAGAAACTAGCTGACATATATTGCCAACATGGAGTGGGGCATGTCCCTAGGGCTCCAATGCACATACCAGCCATTGCTGCCACTGCTTCTTCACCGCAACTTTCATCTATGTAAGTCGGTGTCAGCAAACCATCTGCCTCACCACATCATAGTAGTTGCTCTTGGACCAGCTCAGACACCACCTCAGATAAATAACTCTTCACTTTATTTCCTAGGTACACCTGTGACATGTATAATTCCAACAGGTTGTTTTGTGCACAGGGATGCAGTTATCTCATTATTTGCACAAAATGCATCTTATGGTTCTTAGCTTGCTTCCATTACTCACATTACTACCCACATAACAGCCAACACTTCATACAGCTTTCTTCATGCAGGCTCATGACTTAGGGTTGCAATCCTTAGTGGCATCAGTCATGGGTTTCATAACCATCTGTCAAGCACTTCATGACTTCTCAGTACAGGGATTTGAGCATGGTCCACCCTACAGGCCAGTCTGGGGAGTAAACATAGGTCAGAGAGGGTGCAACATAGATATTGGTCTGGGGTTTGGGCAGTGCTTAGTTGAGACTGGTCTGACAAGTCAGTTTAGGAATAAACCATAGTCAGTTCCTGAGAATTTGGTCAATAATGGTAAGGGGCCTTATCAGGACACAGTCCATGACGTCTTGGAGAAAGGGGCAACTTAAGGCTGGGAAGGGCTTCAGTTAAATGGATGCTGAGGGAATGGTGACAGTAGTTGAAGCCTGTACAGTGGACCTCAGAGTGAACAGGAGGTGACTGGGGGTCTGGAGCATCGATCTTCAAACAGATCTTAGTCATTCTGTCCTCTACAAAGGGAAGGTGTATGGTGTTATGGACCAGGCTAGGTCCCCTCAAAACATTTCAAGAAAGTAGCCCAGACCCTAACTTTGCCAGTTGTTTTAAGCAGGTGTAAAATGGATATTCCAGGAGTGATGCAGCTTGTCAAACCATTAAGTTTTAAACAATGCAGAATTTATTTACAAGATTACCAAATGAAACACAAACAAAAGAGAACAGAATACATAATAACTTTAACTATCTGAAAACCTAACAGACTAACACAATTTAATGATGCTGTTCCAAATTCCTGCAACAATCCCCATAAACACCCCTTGGCAAAAAAGGTAAAATCAAACAAAGAGTCTTACGCTGTCAGAGAGAGGGAGGATCAGCAGGGACCTGTTTCTTTAGGTCGAGCAGCTTCAAAACTGACTGACCAGAGAAAAATGGAGCAGGGAGAACTGGTCACTCTCCTCTCATTGTACAGGGGTTTCTTTTAAAACTAAAAACCTTCTTCAAGTAGATCAACCCCAGACATTTTGGAGCCTGTGTCTTTAGGACCTCCTGAAAAATAGATCAAGGACAATCTAACCTTGTTAAAAGAGCAGCATCATCACACCTCCCCATTTAAAAGAAAAAACCCACCAATAACCAAAGATAGCTTCATTTTAAAACCCCTTAATCTTAAATTGTTAGTACACTACAACACATATACACATGATATTGACAATAATCATGCAAACATGCATACTAACTTCTATTACAGTTCTTTTCACACCTACCATCAAACACTGCAGTTTCTCATCCAATGCTTGACAATACTTCAGCAATCATGTTTTCTCAATTATGTCTTCTTCAAAATTTCCCCTCCCCTGTGGTCGATGATGCCCTCAGTGAATCTCCTCCACTTCCCACACCTCCATCCTCACACCCCACTCCTCCAACCGCAACAAGGACAGACCCCCCAATCCTCACCTTCAACCTCACCAACCTCCGTATACATCGCATCATCTGCCATTTCTGCCACCTACAAACGGGCCCCACCACCAGAGATACATTTCCCTCCCCACCCTTATCTGCCTTCTGTAAAGACCATTCCCTCTCTGACTCTCTCGTCAGGTCCACGTCAAGTACCTGCTGTAATTTTCCAGCACTACATTTTCAACTCTGATCTCCAGCATCTGCAGTCTATACTTTCTCCTATGTTTTCTCATCCTGGAAAATGCACAATTTTCAAACTGAATGGCTGTAACAACAAGCTCCATCTAAACAGTCTGGAATTTTTACCCTTAAATTTCTCCACAAACCTCAATACGTTATGATCAGGGTAAATGATTGTCTCAGATACATTACTGGTAACATAAACATTGAGATGTTTTAACGCCAACACCAAGCTCAAAGTCTCCGCCTCAACCATTGAATACTCATGCTAATGAATGTTCAATTTCCTGGAGAAATACCTGATAGATCTTTCTATCTTCTGGTCGTCTTCCTGTAAGAACACAGCACCAACACCCACATCACTCTCATCGATAGCCATCTTGAATGGCTTTGCATAATTAGGTGTGGCTAACACTGGGGCAGTGGTTCCCATAGCTTTCAGGCTGTCAAATGCCTTCTAACAACTCACCATCCACTGGAACTTATTGCCTTCCTTTCGCAATTCAATGAGTGGACCAGCTACACTGCTAAAATTTGGTACAAACGTTTTGGTACAATCCCAGGAATTGAAGTACTGCTCTTTTCATTGATGGTATGGGAAACTCCCCAATTTTTGCATTCTGGGGGTTATTTGTCCATGCCCATAACCATAGCACAGAAAGGTGACTTGGACTTTGGCAAATTCACATTTAGCCAGGTTTATCATCAAGCCTACCTCCCAAAGCCGATTGAACAATTTTGATAAATGTTGCAAATGTTCCTTCCACATATGATTAAAAATCACTAGGTCATCAATATAAACTACACAAATGGGTAATCCAGAAATGACCTTATTGGTTAATCTCTGAAATGTGGCTGGCATATTTTTCATACCAAATGGCAAGACTTTAAACTGATACAGTGCACTGGCGTTACAAAAGCCGAAATAGCCTCTAGAAATTTAGTGGACTTATCCATTATTGTTAACAAATACTGATTCCCACTGATTTAGGTAGGAATCCTACGCAATCAATTAAGACTCTTGTAAAAGGTTCCTCAAATGCAGGAATAGGTATTCAAGCTGTGGGTTTTGTTTCTGCCTGTGGTTTTCCAATTACCTGACATGTATGACATGACTGGCAAAATTCAATTACATCCTTGTGCAGTCCATGCCAGTAAAAATGTTTTTGTATTTTACCTCTTGGGTTTTTCTTATCCCAAAATGACCCCCTCCTGATACATCATGTGCCACTTGCAACTCCTTTGTTCTATAACCCACTGGCAATACGACTTGATGAACTTTGCCCATTTATCATCAGCCTGAATATGTGATGGTCTTCATTTCCTCATTAAGACCTTATTTATAAGATAGTACCACACCTGGATACATCTAGATTCTTCTTCCGTGTATGTTTTTTGACACAATCAGTTTAGTTTCTCATCGTTCTGCAGTAATTCAGTTAATTTCTCTGAACTAAAGATGGCTGCTTTGTCATGTATCTGATCTTGTTTTGTCTCAACCATCTGATTAAACAGGGTCTCTGCTAATTCCACTTCTTATCTAGTCTCTTTGTTCTCTCCTGTTTCAACTGGTGACTTTGTGGTCTCATTACTCCACAGTTGGGAAAAGTCCCAGGATGTGTGTCCTGCAATAACTCAGTTGCCTGAGTTTCCACTGGCTTTTCAAATATAGTAGGCAGCACTCCTACCTGTGAGCCAACTGTATTGTTAGCAAGGACAAATTGTATTCCTGGAGCTGAGAGTTTGTAATATTCCTATCACAACCTCTCTACTCTTCACTGGACACAATTGAACACTTCTTGCATTCACATTACCAATACCTTTTCTGGCAACAGTCTTTCAGCGGTACATATCTCATCTTTCAACATCAAAGATTGAGAGGATCCTATATCACTTAATACTGTAATCACTTTACCTGCTGTTCCTTGTCTATACGAGTAAACTTTACCTTCGCAGGTATACAGTTTTAAGAAGATCTGGCACTTCCTCCTTAAACAACGTCCGACCAGGTTGCACATTCTGGCGCAGTTTTCTAGCCTCCACTGTACTTTCTGTTACAACTCCAACAAAATACACTGGCTTATCCTGTTTTCATACATCTGGCTTCCTAGTGTTTTTCCTAATTCACCAACACTGTGATTTCATGTGGCCTACTTTATTGCAGTAAAAACACAGGAGCTTTTTAACTTTTCTTTCCATTCAAGGGTTTCCTGTTTATCCTGTGGTAAGTTATCCTTATGACCTTCACCAAGATCTACCGTTCCCTTTCCACATGAGGATTTCCCTTTACCCCCAGTTTCTATCCCTCATGGACTGAAATTGATGTTGGAAGTCAAACTTTGATTTATGGATCAATTTATTACTATGAGCTATTTCAGCTGCTAATCTTGCCATTTTAACCCTCTGCTCTTCCACGTGAGTTCTCAGTACTTCAGGAAGTGAATTTTTGACCTCCTCCAAAATAATTGTACCTGTAAGAGTGTCATAGGTTTGCTCTATTTTTAATGTCCTTATCCACCTATCACAATTACTTTGTTGATCATTTCAAACTCAATGTAGGTTTGACCAGGGTCCCTCCTTAGATTCCTAAAATATTGTCAGCTTCTGGCACAAGCTGATATGCACTTAAGTTGACTTTCTTCACCTCATACTCTCTAGATACCTCCTCTGATAGTGATGCGAATACCTCACTGGCTCGACCTCCAAAGTTTTGTTTGGATCAACAAAAGCCACGTGATCACTGGCCACCGCATTTGTTTAGCCACCTTTTAAATTGGATGATAAAGGCTTCCACATCCTTCTCATTAAACTTAGGCAATGGTTGATTATATTTAAACAGATCCTCACCAGGCCTTTGGCTACCATGGATTTGCTCATCCTCATGGTCTTCCCTCACTAAGCTTATCTTATGCCTTCATCTTCATCCTTCTAAGCTGACTTTCCTGTCGAAGTGCTAATTTCTGAAGTTCAAATTTCTTTCTTCCTTTCCTCTGTTACCTTTTCTCTCTGTTCTATCTCTTTCTCTCTCTTTTTCTTTTTGTTCTGCTAAAGTGATTTATTCCTTTTCTCTTTCCTCTGCTTCTAATCGTAATTCAAACCATTTCGTTTCTGTTGACCTTTCCTTGTCTTTTGCCTCTAACTCAAACTGCTCCACTCTCAATTGAACTTTAGCTCTGTTTAAAGAGTCTGATGGCATTTCCAGCAAATTTAAATGTTAAGCTCTTGCTGTAATTATCTGTCCTTTCCTCATGGAAGGAGACAGTTCCAACTCAAGATTGTTTTCTAATTCCAGCAAGTTGGCCTTATTCACCTTCTGTTAAACCCCTAAGTCACTTCTTCCACCCCCAGAAAACTCTTGATGACTGAAAGAGCCATTGCTATCTCAAGCACTTGTTAAACCCACCAAATTCAACACCCGATCAGAAAACTCAAACACCTGCCACTTGCAACCTTTGAGTCCAACAACCCTAATCCCAATTTGGAACTATAGAACAAATCCTGCAAAGAGCCTCCAGGGCCAGGCCAGACCCCCTCAAGGCTTTTCAAGAAAGTAGCCCAGACCCTAATTTTGCTAGTTATTTTAAGCAGGTGTAAAATGGATATTCCAGGAGTGATGCAGCTGGTCAAACCACTTAATTTTAAACAACACAGAATTTATTTACAAGATTACCAAATGAAACATAAACAAAAGAGAACAGAATACATAATAACAACTTATCCAAAAACCCAACAGATTATCCCAATTTAATGATGCTGTTCTAAATTCCTGAAACAATGCCTTAGCAAAAAAGGTTAAATCAAACACAGGGTCTTGCAGGAGAGCTGTCAGAAAGAGAGAGGATCAGCGTGGACCACTTCTTTGGGTCCAGCAGCTTCAAAACTGACTGACTAGCAGCTGTGAACCTAAACGAAACCAGAGAAAAGCTGAGCAGGAAGAACTGGCCACTCCCCTTTCATTGTACAAGTGTTTCTTTTAAAACTTAAAAGCTTCCTCAAGTAGATCAACCCCAGGCATTTGGGAGTCTGTCTCTTTATGACTTCCTGAAAAAAAATAGGGACTATCTAACCTTAAAGTTGCAGCATCATCACAATCATCACGAGAGCATGAGAATTTCCAAAGTCATGAGCTTGGGTAGCATTGGGGGTGGGGGAGGGGTTAAGAGGGGTAAAGTGGGCACATTAACAGTTACGTAAAGGGAATGAATAAAAATGAGATAGGCTGAAATTTCAGAAGGGTCATGGACAGAAACCAGAAAGAAAACATGAAAGATGAGCGGGGGGTGGTCATAGATCAGAGGAGAAACTTACAACTCATTCACACTGAAACAAAGTTAGAAACTTGCCAAGTCTGTCAAAGGTCAACTCTGCAATAATTGCACAAAATAGCTAACACTGCATGCAGAGTGAGTGTGGTTAGCTACTTGTTTTTCTTCTGGAGTGTTAGTTACTTCACTTTCTTCAAGTACACCCTTGAAATTTGAGACTCTGCTAGAGGCAATTGCAGAAAACATCCCTCCATTGATTCAGTAATGCCACCCTTCTGGCAATTAATATGAACTTTATCAGCAGGTGATGCATTATCAATGAAAAATGACACTCGAAAACTAACTAAATTAACTAATCAGGGATTAACTAACTAATTAATTAATTAAGTAGAGGTGGCTGGACAAGTGATGGGCTATCATTGTATGATGTGGGACCTGGCTCATCCCATTGTAAACTCTAGTGACCATATCAGCAACAAATGCTGGTGGTTGGAGGAATTCTGGCTCACCATTGATGAGCTGGAATCTGAGCTTCAAACACACTGGTATATTCACGAAGGGGAGAGTTACCTGGACGCATGTTTCAGGAGGCAGTCACACCTGGTAGATTATATATCACAAATTTGGTCAGTGGCCAGGGACAGCAGGGTGTGACTGCAAATGAGGCAGGTAGAGAGATCCAGATAGAGGAGCCTCAGCTCTTGACCTTGTCCAACAGGTATGAGTCACTTGCTCTCTGGGTGGATGAGGAACAGAGCTGCAGGGAGGATGAATCAGCTGACCACAGCACCGTGGTACAGGCAGCCATTCAAGAGGACAGAGCACAAAGACAAGTGGTGGTCGAGGGGGATTCTATCATGAGGAAAATCCTTTGTAAGCAGGATTGAGAGTACTGCATGGTATGTTGCCTGTCTGGTGCCAGGATGCAGGACATTTCTGACTGGTTTGAAAGGATATTGGAGAGGAAGGGGAAGGATCTTCAAGGGTCTTTAAGGATCATAATCTCCAGATTACTGCCCAAGCCACATGTAAATTAGCAAAGGGATGTGAGAATAAGGGAAGTAAACACATGGCTAAAAGAGTGGTGCGGGAAAGAGGTTCCTTTTCATGGGGCACTGGCATCAGTATTGGAACAGAAGGGATTTGTACTGTTAAGGGCCACAGTTCTATCGAAAACAGTAAATCGGGTGGTCAACAGGACTTTAAAATAAGAAGTAGGGGGATAGGGAAGGGTAAAACTCCAAGAGATATAATGACCAATGGGTAGCAAAGCTGCAGGTTAACACCTGTGGGGGTGGATTCAACTGCATTGAAAAATATGAAAAATATGAAAAGACGGGAGAACTCAAGAGAGGTTATTAAAGTCTCCAGCACACATAATAGGACAGAGTGTTTAGAGAGGGCTAGGAATCAAACTTCAAACACATTGGATAAATGAATAAAAATTAGAAGAGGGACGGTCAATACAGGACAGAAGGTGTTGTATCTGAATACGTGCAGGATAAGAAATAAGACAAATGAGCTTGGAGCGCAGATCAAAATTGGCAGGTATGATGTAGCGGGCAGCATGGACATATAGCTGCAAGGGGATCAGGACTGAGAGCTAAATATTCAAGGATATACATCCTATCGAAAAGAAAGCAGGTAGGCAGAGCAGTTGGGGTTGCGTTGTTAGTAAAAAACACAATTACTTTTTCCACCAGGACTCCCACCCACCCTCTGAGGACCACTTCTCCCACCTCCAACATACCCCATCCACCTGGACACCCTCGATCTTACAACCATGCCCATTCCAATGACAGTCGCCACTCCCACTCACAGCTCCAGCCCTATGCTAGGTCCTAACTCACAGTTCTGCCATGTTTGTACCATCTCCTGACCTCCCCCTCACTGAGGATGAATGATCAGTCCTCAGCAAAGGCCTCACCTCCATCCCCCACACTCCCACATTAATTAATTCAATATGCGTTGTGACATCGAACAGTTCTTCAGCTGCCTCCGCCTCCAGGCTTACTTTTTCCACCAGGACTCCCGCCCACCTTCCGAGGACCCCTTTTCCTGCCTCCAGCACACCCCATCCACCTTGATATGCTGGCCTGTTACCTGCCCTCGATTGCTTTATTTCCAACTGCCACCGGGACATTGACCACCTCAACCTGTCCACCCCCTCACCCACTCCAACCTCTCACCCTTGCAACATGCAGCCCTACACTCCAACCCCAACATCACCATCAAACCAGCAGACAAGGCGGGGGGGGGGGCAAAGTGGTAGTTTTGCACACCGACCTCTATACCACTGAAGCAAGGTGCCAACTTGTGGACACCTCCTCCTACTGCCCTCTTGACTATGACTTCATCTCTCATCACCAAACCATCATCTTCCAATGATACACAACCTTAGGGAATCTCCCACCCACAGCCTCCAACCTCATAGTGTGGGAACTCCGCACTACCCGGTTCTACCTCCGACCCAAAATTCAGAAACTTGACTGCCCCAGTTGACCTATTGTCTCGGCCTGTTCCTGCCCCACTGAACTCATCTCTACAAACCTTGACACAGTCCTATCTCCCTTGGCCCAGGAACTTCCCACCTATGTTCAGGACAACATCGAGGGCCGAAGGGCCTGTTCTGCGCTGTATTGTTCTATGTTTTATATTCTACACCATCCACACCCTCACCTCCATGACATGCGTTTCCCCGGCCCCCAATGCACATCTTCACCATGGATATCTAGTCCATATACACATCTATCTGCCATGACAAAAACCTCCAAGCCCTCCATTTCTTCATCTCCCATTGACCCCACCAGTACCCTTCCACTGACAATCTAATTCATTTGACTGAACTGGTCCTCACCCTCAAAAATTTCTCTTTTGAATCCTCCCACTTCCTCTAGAACAAAGAGGTAGCAATGGGCTACCTGGACTAAATCATCTGGACCAGTTGAGTTCTGAAGGAGATAGCAGAAGAGATAGTGGATAGTACTGATCTTTCAGCTACCACTAGCGTCAGGGAGGGTCCCAGAGGACTGGAAAATTGCTAATGTAACCCCCCTGTTTAAGAAGGGACTAAGGCAAAAGATGGGAAATTATAGGCTGATTTTCCTGATCTCAGTCATTGATAAGATTTTGGAGTCCATTGTGAAGGAGGAGATTTCTGAAAACTTGGAATTGCATGTTAAGATAAGACAAAGTCAGCATGATTTCATCAAGGGGAGGTCATACCTGAAATATCTGTTAAAATTCTTTGAGGAGGTAATGAGCAGGTTAGACCATTGAGAGTCAATGGATGCTATCTACCTGGACTTCCAGAAGACCTTTGGTGAGGTGTCACACAGGAGGCTTCTGAGTAAGATTGTGTTAGAGGCAAAATACTAGCATGGATAGAAGATTCGCTGTCTGTCAGAATGTAATAAGTGGAGATAAAAATGTCCTCAGGATGGAAGCTTGTGACTAGTGATGTTTCACATGGTTCGGTATTGGGACCACAACTTTTCATATTAATGATCTGGGTGAAAGAACTGAGAGTGTTCTGGGTAAGTTTCCAGATAATACAAAAATAGGTGGAGAGGCAGGTACTTTTGAGGAGGCGGGGAGGCTGCAGAAAAGTTTAGACAGGTTAGAAGAGTGGGCAAAGAAGTGGCAGATTAAATATAATGTGGGAAAGTGTGGAGTAGGAACTTTGGTAGGAACAATTGAAACATGGATTATTTTCTAAATGGGGAGAAAATTCATAAATCAGAAGTCCCAATGGACTTGGAGTCCTAGTTCAAGTTTCTCTTAAGGTAAATGTGCAGGTTGAGTCATTAGTTAGGAAGACAAATACAATGTTGCTATTCATCTTGAGAGAATTAGAACATAAAAGCAGGGATGTCCTTCTGAGGTTTTATAAAACTCTTGACAGACCACATGTAGAGAATTGTGAGGAATTTTGGGCCCCATACCTTAGGAAGGATATATTGGTCCTTGAGCACTTTGAGCCTCTTCCCCCAAATAGTGAGATCAAGACTGACCTGTCATCTAACTCCATATACCTTCCTTTGACCCTTAATACTTTTGCTAACACTTATGTATCTATTTAAAATTAACATGTCATGTCAGCAACAGTAATGAGAACAAAGTACTTAAAAGCATCATTTGAATATCCCATTTCACAAATACATTCCCTCACAGGCATTGAAGTCAATAGCTTCACAGCTGTCACATTCTCACACTGAATTGCAAGTACGCAAGGATGTCTGAGACATGGAAGAGAGTTTTTAAATTATTTTTGGAGGATCTATTATGGTGGCTTATTGCCGCATTCTAATTTTGGTTGTGCATCTCAACATTAGATAAGATCATGCATCTCAGCGTTCCTTGTAGAAGAATGATAGTGACCTCCTTGGGAAGTCTTCATGACACACTCTGTGAAAACATAACATGAGGCTTCATTGAGATGAATGTGAGGACTTGGGATTTTCTTCACTGTCTTTCTGACATTGCTCACAAGTTTTCTTCCCACAGATCTAACATAGAGATCATCATGGCTCGAATCATTGTAGTCTTAGTGCAACTGTGAAGACAATGTAGAAGGATACAATGATTATAACATTGTCATCAAACCCAATAGGAACAGTAACATTCAATGGCTGCCACACAGCCTCCAGAGGGAGAAGCAGCAGGTGAGGATCCCCCAAGGAGATGGAGGAGGATGCTGAGACCCAGAATCTACATGGCTTTGCTGTCATTTTCTTCAACCATCTGCAAGAAAGTGCAAGCACCAATTGAGGGTAATTCTAGGGCCATCATCTCCAAACTGTGTCATTTACTGAATGAATACTTAAGCTCAGGTGGACTGGATGGCTTGCTTATCCTATTGTCTGCCAAGGTCAGAGCTGCCCTGAACTTTTATGCTGGTGATTCATTTCAATGAACATCTGGGGACATGTCATCTCCCAAGCCTTGACCTATACCTGCAATTGGGATGTCATAAATGCTGTTTCCTTTAGATTGAATCAGTTTATATCCTACCCCCAAAGACAAGGAGATTTGAGCAGCTTAAGCAGTGGAATGTTTCACAACTACTGGCTTCCCCCAATGGAGAGCACCAAAGACTACACGCATATTGCATTGAGACAGCCTTATCACTGCCTGCGGAGTTCAGCAACAGGAAAAGCTTCCATTCCATCAACATTCAAATTATACATGAGCATCAATGCTTGGTTCTAGAGGTGTATGGCAGATTTCCTGGGGGTCGATATGACTCTTAATATTGGAGAACTCACAACTTCCTATCTCCTTGCAAAGTTCTCAGGCCACACAAGAATGGTTGCTTGGAGTTGTGGCTGATGATAACTTTACAAAACTCTGAGATTGATGGGGATCTGACCTTAAACCTCCTTAAAATGAGGTTACAATGCCCAGACTATTCTGACAGGGCCTTGAAGTACAGTGCAGAAAGGATGTCCCAGAGATGATGGCATAACGGTATGTCACTGTGTATTAGATTAGATTACTTACAGTGTGGAAACAGGCCCTTCGGCCCAACAAGTCCATACCGACGCGTAACCCACCCAGACCCATTCTCCAACATTTACCCCTTCACGCACGGCACGGTGGCACAGTGGTTAGCACTGCTGCCTCACAGCGCCAGAGACCCGGGTTCAATTCCCGCCTCAGGCGACTAACTGTGTGGAGTTTGCACGTTCTCCCCGTGTCTGCGTGGGTTTCCTCCGGGTGCTCCGGTTTCCTCCCACAGTCCAAATATGTGCAGGGCCAGGTGAATTGGCTATACTAAATTGCCTGTAGTGTTAGGTAAGGGGTAAATGTAGGGGTATGGGTGGGTTTCGCTTCGGCGGGTCGGTGTGGACTTGTTGGGCCGAAGGGCCTGTTTCCACACTGTAAGTAATCTAAGTAATCTAATCTAATCAAAAAACCTAATACTATGGGCAATTTAGCATGGTCAATTCACCTAACCTGCACATTTTTGGATTGAGTGAGGAAACCGGAGCAAACCCACGCAGACACGGGGAGAATGTGCAAACTCCACACAGAGAGTCGCCTGAGGTGGGAATTGAACCCAGGTCTCTGGCACTGTGAGGCAGCAGTGCTAACCACTGTGCCAATCCAGATGCTCAGTGTGATGCATTCAGGGAAACAGATTCATTGTGGTGGTAATCCAGATGCTTGGGGTAATGTACTAGGGGAAACAGATTCACTGTGGTGGTAATCCAGATGCTTGGGATAATGTACTGGGGGACACAGATTCACTGCGGTGGTAATCCAGATGCTAAGTGTTATGCACTAGGGAAAACAGATTCACTGTGATGGTATTCCAGATGCTCAGGGTAATGTACTGGGGGAAACAGATTCACTGTGGTGGTAATCCAGATGCTCGGGATAGTGTACTGGGGGAAACAGATTCACTGTGGTCATAATCCAGATGCTTGGGATAATGTACTGGGGGAAACAGATTCACTGTGGTGGTAATCCAGATGCTTGGGGTAATGTACTAGGGGAAACAGATTCACTGTGGTGGTAATCCAGATGCTTGGGGTAATGTACAGGGGAAACCGATTCAAAACCCAGCAGGACACGTGGTGAAGTTTACTGTGTGAAATTTGCACGTTCTCCCATGTGTATATGGATTTTCTTCAGGTTCTCTAGTTTCCTCCTCCAATCTAAGGTTGTGCAGGTTAGGTAGATTAGTCATGCCAAATTACCCCAAGTGTCCAGGAATGTGAAGGCTAGGTAGATTAGCCATGGTAAATAAGAGATTATGGGATACGTTGGGGGTTGGGTCTGGGTGGAATGTGTTTCATAGGGTCAATGTCAAATGGCCTCTTTCTGAACTGTAAGGATTCTATGATTATCAATCCTTGTCAAATTTTCTATGACATAGTGGCTTTGATGCAATGTCCTTTACAATTGAATGAACAGCAATCTTCTGTGTGAAGGTGAGACTGAGCATCAGGCTAATGACCAGAAGAGGGCCTTTCAAAACAGCATGGACTGAGCAATGGATCACAATGCCCAAGGAGCTAGAGATGATGGTGATCTTTCTATACGACTGTTAGGGAAAAAGCAACAGTTAGTGAGACAACGCAGTAATGTCACATGTACGCTTTCAAGGTATCTAACAGATTGTCACATCTGGGTGTTCTTTGGTGAAATTTCTCACAATGGCCAGCAAGTTGAGAGGAATCCTGAGGAATATCCCTTCTACACTTCTGTTATCACTTCTTCTTCAAAGTTTCAGATTGTGTGGACTGATACTTGTCTTGAAGTCCTTGAGCAGCCTCTAGGAGAGTATTGAACTTGTGAGAGGCAACATTGTGTGCAGCTTTTCTCAGAAGACCAACGCTTTATGAGCAGGAGTGAACATGTGAACTAGGCAGTGTACATCTACTGCCTTGAAAATCTGATACAAAGAATGACACTTGCCCTGCAGAGATGTGTGGAATTACCATTGATTTGGTACTCTCCCTCACAGAGTGAGTGGTAAGCATGGAACGATATATTCAGCCAGCTTGTACAACATTCCCCACACAAAGGGGTTAGCCTCAGTATTGTCCCCTGCAGTCCTCAATGTTACTTTTCATCTTTCAATCTTGCTTATCGAGTGCCTCTGATAAACCTGACTAATTCTTACCACTGGGAACACAGCTTCTCTTCTGCCTGGGGCTGAGATGTTCCTCAAGACCTAATAGGTGTAGATGGTGCTGTGGGTCATTGGAGCTGACCTCTTTCTGATTGCTCATTGAGGGATGTTGATGCCTGCACTATAGAAGAGAGGTAATTAAGTGTCTAAGAGGGATATAAGCTTGTGCACATTAAGTGTGTGGGGGCGGGGAGGGGTGTGGTGGTGGTGAAGGTGGGGCGAAGAGCAGAAGATTGTGTGCAAAAAGACACTGAGTCAGTGGGACCAGGCACCACAAATCTCACTAAACAAAACACAAATTGAAAATAGCAAGAGTCTGCACATAAAGATTATAACTCAGAAACAGACTATGTTGTGCACTCAAGCTGCCTTGCAGTTTACTGCTCATGCAAGTCAATAGTTGAAATTGTATTGAGTTTTTTCATAACATATCCTCCATCCACCACCCTCATCTTAATTGTCAACAATGTTTCTGCTTTAGAAAGGTATGGATTCCATGGGTCGCTAACTTTCTGTGTAAAAAAACATCTCTTGTAGTGGGCGGCACGGTGGCACAGTGTTAGCACTGCTGCCTCACAGCGCCAGAGACCCGGGTTCATTTCCCACCTCAGGCGACTGACTGTGTGGAGTTTGCACATTCTCCCCCTGTCTGCGTGGGTTTCCTCCGGGTGCTCCGGTTTCCTCCCACAGTCACAAAGATGTGCAGGGCCAGGTGAATTGGCCATACTAAATTGCCCGTAGTGTTAGGTAAGGGGTAAATGTAGGGGTATGGGTGGGTTTCGCTTCGGCGGGTCGGTGTGGACTTGTTGGGCCGAAGGGCCTGTTTCCACACTGTAATGTAATCTAATCTAATCTGTAATGTAATCTAATCTAATCTACATCTCTTCTGGTGAGGCAAGTCCTAAATGTACCTAATCTTCTGAAATTCTGAAGAAGAGAAATGCCAGAGGCAAGGTGAGGGAATAGCCTAGTGGTTTTATTGCTGGGTTGTTAGTCCAGGGACTAAGGTAATATTCTGGTGACCTGAGTTTGAATCCTGGACAATAGATGGTGGAATTTAAATTCAACAAATGTGTGGAAATAAAAGGATAATAGTGACCATGAAGCCATTGTTAACTGTCAGGGAAAACCCTGATGCTCCACGAATGACAATGATTTAATTTAAAAATATTTGTAGGTCGTAGCCCCAGGTTAATGAAACCATTGTTCGATAATGTTTGTTTCCTAGCAAACAATGAATTGCACATTTATCCATATTTTGGCTGTTATCTTCTTCAAAGTGCATATTATTGATATAATTAAGAATTTGAATAATTAGTGCCAAAATAACATAACATGCCCAAAATACTTTGTTTTCAAGTGGATTGTAAAACTTTCTTTCTTTTATATTCAGTTCTTATGTATTACTTAATTTAACACACCTAAATTGAAATGTATGTTTTCTGAAAGCAGAGATTGCAGAGAAGGAACTTTGGAAAATATTGTGTGACTTATCTTGCTGGGAAAGTTTGTGTGACAGTGGCTAGCATCCCTACATCCAAGCCAGAGACTGTGGTCTTGATAGCCATGGAAAAACATGTTCAAAACACGGTCAAAGAAGATGATTGTCAACATGAAAATCTTTCTAGCAAATCAATGATAGGCAGTAAAAATAAAGTAAAACCCTGGTTAGCCACGTCTGATATGGAGTCATGACCTTTCAGCTATAGGCTATGGCTTCAAGCTAATGACACATTTTCAGAGAAAGAAGCTGTGGAAAACAACAGACGTGTGGGTTTTATTTGCTTCCTTTTCCTCCACAGTGGCTCATTGGTTAGCACTGCTGCCTCACAGCACCAGGGACCTGGATTCAATCTCTGCCTCGGGCGACTATCTGTGTGGAGTTTGCACATTCTCCCCATGACTGTGTGGGTTTCCTCCGGTTGCTCCGGTTTCCTCCTACAGTCCAACGATGTGCAGGTTAGGTGAATTAGCCATGCTACATTGCCTATAGTGTTAGTGCATTAGTCAGGGGTAAATATGGGGAATGGGTCTGGGTGGGTTACTCTGCGGAGGGTTGGCGTGAACTTGTTGGGCCAAAGGGCCTGTTTCCATACTGTAGGGAATCTAATCTAATCTTATCTAATGAGGAAATCTTGTATATCTATATCTATTTCAAAGCTAATTCAATGAATCATAGAGCCATTCAACCCAATGTGTCTGCACCTGCTCCCAAAAGAGCTACCCATCTCTCCAGCCCTATCTTTGTAATCCTTTAATTCATCACTTTCAAAAAAAAAAACTCTTTTTAGAAACACCTATGGAATCCGCCTCCACAATTCTCTAGAGCAGCGCATTCCAAACCTTAACAACTCTCTGAATAAAGAAGATTCTCCTCATCTCACTCAATGTTCTCTTGCTGACAATCTTGAAATTGTGACCCCAGTTACTGACATATCAATCAGTGGAAACGAATATCCCGTTATATCCTGTCAAAATTGTTCATAATTTTGAACACCTCAATAAGGTCACCTTTTAACCTTATCCCCTATTAGTTCCATCAGTTTTCCAGCTAGCAATGCTAAACTGACAGCTCTGCAGTTTCCTGGGTTATCCTTTTCCCCTTTCTTAAACAACAGTGCCACATTTACAATCCTCCACTGCCTTGGGACTAATCCCATGTTCAGAGACTCCTGAAAACTTTCTGTTAATGGCTCCACAATTTGCTTCCTGAGTTCAGCAATCTTGAATATATCCCACCTAGGCCTGCCAATGTCTCTAATAAAGAACTGCCAACTTTATTAGAACTTCTTGTTTATCAATCACCATACTGCACAACATTCTAATTTTTCAACAAGGTCATTGTCACCATCTTTTAATTTGGTAAAGGCAGAAACAATAGAATAGAATAGCAATAGAATTATTGCTTATTAATGAGGTCCTCTCTGGGGTGCCAATTCGTTGCACCTGCCACACAGGGTTTAACTCTTATATCTAGCAAAATAATTGTGAGTCAACTCTTAAGAATAATAAAGAATAATATTCATTTATTTGACCCAATTAATACTATCACAACAAAATACACTATAAATTAGCAATTTACACTCCAAATGTTATCTTGTGCTTTAACTTAACTCTGGAGGTTCATATGCCACCACACTGCATCTTGGCCTTGATCCAAGTGGCAATGATAGCCTGGTCTTCTTCTCCCAATGATCTCAGGGGTGTCTTCTCTTCTCAAATTACCGTGCTGAGTGTGAGATTGAGGCTATTCTTCTACTCCAAACATTCTGTGCCTTTTGGGACAGTTTTCACTGTTCACCAATGGATCGATCAGGCTCGATTACCCTGATCAATCAGATCCAACCATGCGTTGACATGTCGATGACAGACTGGTCCTTAGGCCTCCATTCCTGAAGGTGCAAGGCGCATGTAGCCTCCTCCAAATAAGGATGCGAGGCACTCCCATGTCTGGTACATATCTCAATGCTTCCGATTGCCCTGAGGATGACATTCCATTGACTCCATTCAAACCCAAATTTGGGTGTGAATTGTAGGGTCTGCAGCTAACAGGTTGGTGGCAAATATCTGTTGTTAGTTACAGGTTGTCTGGATTCTGTAGCATGTTTATTAGCACAGTCACTTTGGTTAAGGTGTGCCTTAGTTTCCCAGCATGACTTAGTCATTGTCCAATCTTTGTACATCCATCATAAATGCATCAATTTTTTTTAGATTAGATTAGATTAGATTAGATTACTTACAGTGTGGAAACAGGCCCTTCAGCCCAACAAGTCCACACCGCCCCGCCGAAGCGCAACCCACCCATACATTTACCCCTTACCTAACACTACGGGCAATTTAGCATGGCCAATTCACCTGACCTGCACATCTTTGGACTGTGGGAGGAAACCGGAGCACCCGGAGGAAACCCACGCAGACACGGGGAGAACGTGCAAACTCCACACAGTCAGTCGCCCGAGGCGGGAATTGAACCCGGATCTCTGGCGCTGTGAGGCAGCAGTGCTAACCACTGTGCCGCCGTGCCGCCCACTTTGAGTGGCCTGTGTGGCCACAATGATGTTACAAACTTGGCTGTTGCTGTTTTCCCCTGAAAGGCCACATTCCCCTGGAATAGGAACCAAACTGGTGTATCTATTTGAGAGGGAGATGGTCACAGGCGACTCCTGCACTACCTGCCCACACTTGCTAGTCTTCCTGGTGGTCACCCAATGTTTTTCCAACAGTTTAGTCTTTACTTGTAGTGTGACCAACTCACTAAATATGAAATCCATGATGTTGTCAGCATTATGCATGCTCCATAGTGAGTCCATCATAGTTTCAGGAGCTGCAGATGAACACATTTCCTGCATACTTGATCAGCATGGACACTGGAAGAATCGCTTATTTCTTACACATTGCAAGGGGACCATTCCATTGGGCCAGGTTCTCCTACCTTTGTGATCCTTACCAACTACAAACGATGAACTAGGAACAAATTACTCAACTTAATGCACAACTCACCAAATGAGATTGCTCACCGTGCCACTGTACGTCTAACAAACTACAAAACACTAAAATAAGGATATTGTACTCTGCCTCTGTCCTGGTTCTATTTTCTCAAGCCTTAAAGCTGATTCCTAAGAAATCAGTCCTTTTGCCCGACATCACTTCTTGAACCCTGACATTACCTCAGGAGTCCTGTCTTTGGATTCAGTGAAGGTTTGCTTTGCTCCTCCTCTGCTCCTGCTCCAACTTTTAAGAGGGTTTTATCAGTGAGCTCTGCTGTCATTGTTCATCTGTTCAACTCATGTGGCTCAATATTCCCTTCATGCCTCTCCCATTTCTGCTCTGACTCTGTTTTGTCTTGCTCAACACTCTATTATATCAGAATTGCTCTTCAGACCCCCATGTCTGTTCAGGTCTTTGAGCAGAATCTTCCAAGTACCGTGAGCACAAATTTGGAGATAGATATGGAACCAAGGTTTGAAACTTGAACTAGCTTACACATTCCCGTCACAGTAACTGGATCAACATGGCAGCACTCAGCTACTCTGCAATGGAGGATAGCCAATTAGGCAAATTAAAGGACCGATTGAGGACAAGTTGCTGATGGTGCCAGATCCTCCCAGGTTTTCCAATCATATGGATCATATGCTATGAAGTGTGGGATATCTGTTTTTCAAATACTGAATGGATTTACAGGAGTGTCTCCAATTTGAAGGGTTCACATGGTCGCCTAACTGTTTCAGCATAGGCAAGGTAAAACTCTTGATGGAGCTGCATACTGTCTATAATTGGATGCCACACAAAAAAGTTAGTTAATTAGTTGCCTCCTGGATGATTCCAGCTAGTCAATACATTTGTGTTCAGAATTTGGAAATAATCTTGATGCCTGAAATTTGACCCGAATTCCAGGAAGATTATAATTTCCTTTGGACTATAAATTTTAATCTGTTCCATTTCCTGTTTGAGTAATTCTACACAATCATAACTTGTAAAATTTAATTAAAAACACATTTTGCTACTATATTCTCATTAACAACTGTCTTTCCAGTGGAAACAATTGCTTCATACCTGCTCTACCCAACACTCTTTCAATTTTGATGTTTTCTATTAAGTCGCCCTTTACTTCTCTCTGCTCTAAGAAAAACAATCTCATTTTCTTAATTTTGACTGAATCCTTGCACCGAGGCTGTATTATATGGGAATGGTGAATAGGTTAGGTCTAAACTCAATAGAGTTTAAAAGAATGAAAGCTGTCCATATTGGAACATGAAAGAATCAGAGACCTTTTGACAGGTTGGTGGTGACATGAGGTTTTTCCTAATGAAGGAACCAAAAATGGGACACAGTTTAAAGTTCAAAGATTCTCATGTAAGAAAGAGATGATAAGAGAGTTGCTCCGTCACAGGCTCATTAATTCTCTGACATATTCTTCCCAAAGAGAAATAAAGGCTGAAATAATAGCAGAAAATGATAAAAGTACTCAGCAGTTCAGGCAGCATTTGTGGAGAGAAACAGAACATGCTTCAGATTGGTGACCTTTAAGTCTGCCTTTGACAGACGTTTGTCCAACAAGGAAGTCAAGACTTCTGTTATAAGACAAAGTCTTCATCGCAGGAGTCAGCCACAAAGAGTCATTGAGTCATAGAGTCCTACACCACAGAGACAAGCCCTTTGGCCGAACTGGTCCATGTCGATCAAAATATCTATCCACGCTAACGCCGTTTCCCTGCACTTGGCCCATATTCTTCTAAACCTTTCCAATCCACGTATTTGTCCAAATGCCTTTAAATGCTGTTAATCTACGCACCTTAACCACTTTCATTGGCAGCTCATTCAGTTTGCATAATACTCTCTGTGTAAAAATGTTGCTCTCAGGATCTTTTTTATTCTTTCCGTTCTAAATGTAAACAGATGCTCTCTAGACCTCGATTCCTTAACCCCGGGAAAGTGCATTCACCCTAACCATGTCTCTCATGACGTTATACACTTCTTTAAGATCCCCCCACAGTCCCTATGCTCTAAAGAAAAAGTCCTAGCTTGTCCAATCTCTCCCTATAACTCAGACTGTTGAGACCTGGCAACATCCTTGGAAATTTCTTCTGCATTCTTTCCAGTTTAATAATATCCTTCCTATAGCAAGGTGACCAAAATGGAACACAATACTCCAAGTGCAGCCTCACCAATGTCTTGTAAAACTTTAACATAACTTCCCAACTTCTATACTCTGTGCCCTGACTAGTGCCAAAAGCCTTCTTCACTGCACTGTCTGCACTTTCAAAAAACTGTGCAACTAAACTCCAAGGTCCCTCTGTTAGACTACACTTCTTAAAGCCTTACCATGCACCATGAAACTCCTACATTGATTTGATTTTTCAAAACACAAGACATCTCATTTATCTATATTAAACTACATTTTCCATTTCTTGGTCCACTTCTCCAACTGATCAAGGTCCTGCTGCAATTTCTGATAACTTTCTTCACTGTCCACGATACTCATGAACCTTCTCTGAAGAGCTTCCAAAGCAATTGTATCCCTTCTTAATTATGGAGGCCAAAAACTCCAGATGTGGTAACACTAAGGCCCTGTATAATAGCAGCAACACTTCCCTATTTTTACACATCATTTTCCTTGCATTAAAGGACAACATTCATTCTGCCTTTCTAGTGCATGCTGTACCTGCATGCTTATGTTTTTGTGATTCAAATACAAGGACACACAGATCCCTCAGCTTCTGCGTCTCCCTCCAATTAAATATAAATTAGATCCAGACTTCTCCATGGTCCTTGATAGTGACAAGAGATTATCTGGCAATTATTCTAATGCAGCAAAGCAATTGATTATACATAGCTTCCTCTGTAATCCTCCCCATCACTTAATTCCTCTGTTGTGAAATACTTGGCTTGCTGTCTGGTTAGCTGCAATCAGAGCTTGTCTTTTCCTCTGCCATCCCTGTAAGACACTCTACCTAGTGCCATATTTAGTCTTTTAGTTGATCTCTACAATTAAGCACATTGTCAGGATCTAAGGTGATTATCATGCATGTGAGCAACTGACTGTGTTCCTGCTCTTCCTATCTTTTCAACTAATGTCTGGCCAGTTTACACTACTTGGATCGCTGAAAGGAGAAAAACCTCAGGAATAGGGAATGGCGTTCTAGAGAGATGATGGTGCGGGTGTATGGATGGCTAGCAAAAGGACAGTATGCTTTCACCATCTGTGGCTTGTAAATCATATGAGGGAGAACTACAATCTGAAGGATGATTAAGCCTGAGCTTAGCACATCTCAGTCTCAGCACCAAACGATGACAAAAAGATGACCACTGTCTTTTTATCTGCGTAAAGTCTTACAGCCATACTGGTTAAATTATGCTGCCTCCAGTCACATCACACCTTGTCCTGCAAGAGACAGGAATGTTTGTCAATCAGGGAGCTGGTTTGGGGCAGTGACTCTCATGGTTAAATAAATGATCTGTATGCAAGCTCTGAGATGTGAGTGTAAGGCTTGCTACTCTGTTGTGAGGGTGAGGTAAAGCTGTGAAGGTTATGAGTTGTGATAGCTAGAGATTGTTTGTGAGTGAGTGAAGGCAATGTATTTCTGAGTGAGTGATAGCATGGTGGTGCGCTGAATGCTGCGTGACACTAGTGATGCAGCTGATACAATACAGCAATTGAAAATGCTTCCTAAGTCCTTTTGAAGTCAGTAAACTTCTCGTGAAAGTGAATGTAATGCTAGGACCTGGACTCTGAGTACTGACTACCTCGGCTGTCTCCACCAGTTCACCAAGGCCTCTCCAGGGGACTGGTGAAGCACCTTGGAAACCACCATCTGCTATATTTCTTTGGTTTTTCCCAGATTAGAAACAGTTGCAGAATGACTTCTGGCAGCTGTTGCAACCACAGAGCACCGCCTATTCAGTAGTTCAGACTGGTTTTTAATTCCTGTTTGCAGCTCATGAATTTGCATTCCTTGCTCAGACGTTTAATCACTCAACAGCATGCTTAATGCTGGCTGTAAGCTATAATAATTTAAGTTTCAGCAGCACTGGTCATGAAGTAATCTTGCATTGTGACCTTTACATTGTAATTGAACCCTGTCCAATTTTGTACCCAAAGAATCACATCATATCTTTCAACTCAATGTGCTCGTGTCAGATTTGAGGTGGGACTGCCCCAATTAATTCCACTCCCCTGCTCTTTCCTTGAACCTTATTTCTTTTCCCTTTGTATTTATTCAATTTTCATTTGGTTAAAATTATTGAGACTACCCAGGAAATTGGACCACTGAATATTTTTAAGATAGAGGTAGCCAATATCGTGGTAGGCAGAGGAGCCAAGAATTATTGGGAATATGGCATTCAAAGCACAAAAAGACCTTATTCTATGCCAGGAGGTTGAATGGCCCACTACTTACTCTTATTTCATATGTTTGTATGATTCCATCAACCATTTTAAATTACAACCAATTGTAAACAAACATGTTTCTGCAGGTTACCTTTGATTCTTTTCTCAATAGTCTGAAATCCACTGGTTAATAACCCTCCTGTCCTGGAGAGATGCATAACTTTAACGACCTCCATTAAATCTTCTCTGCTGTACAGAGACACATGGAAAATAGAAAAAGTAAGCCATTTAGCCCTTAGACCCGTTCTGTATGGTCATGGCTGATCATGCAGTTCAGTACACTGTTCCCTCTTTCTCCCCAATCCTTTGATCCCTTTAGCCTTAAGAACTACATCCAACTCATGGGAATACAATAGGAAAAGATCTCTGGGTTACTGTCCAATAAACATCATAGAGTCATAGAAATGTACAGTATGGAAACAGACCCTTCAATCCAACTCGTCCTTGACGACCAGATATCCCAACCCAATCTAGTCCCACTTGCCAGCACCCGCCCCATATCCCTCCAAACCCTTCCTATCAATATACCAATGCAGGTGCTTTTTAAATGTTGCAATTGTACTAGCCTCCACCACTTCCTCTGGCATTCCACTCATGCACCATCCTCTGCGTGAAAAAGTTGCTTTAAGTCTCTTTTATATCTTTCCCCTCTCACCCTAAACCTCTGCCCTATAGTTCTGGACTTCCCCCACCCCACGGAAAATACCTTGTCTATTTACCCTACCGATGCCCCTCATGATGTTATATACTTCTATAAGGTCATCCCTCAGCCTCCGACGCTCCAGGGAAAACAACCCTAGCCTATTCAACCTCTCCCTATCGCTCAAATCCTCCAACCCTGGCAACATCCTTGTAAATCTTTTCTGAATGCTTTCAAGAATCACAACATCCTTCCGATAGGAAGGAGACCAGAATTGCACGCAATATTCCAAAAGTGATCTAACCAATGTCCTCTACAGCCGCAACATAACCTCCCAACTCCTGTACTCAATACTCTGACCAATAAAGGAAAGCATATCAACCGCTTTCTTCACTATCCTATCTACCTGTGACTCCACTTTCAAGGAGCTATGAACCTGTACTCCAAGGTCTCTTTATTCAGCAACACTCGCTAGGACCTTACCATTAAGTGTATAGGTCCTGCTCTGATTTGCCTTTCCAAAATGCAGCACCTCACATTTATCTAAATTAAACTCCATCTGCCACTCCTCAGCTGATTAGCCCATCTGTCAAGATCCCATTGTAGTCTGAGATACCCTTCTTCACTGTCCATTACACCTCCAATTTTGGTATTATCTGCAAATTTATTAACTGTATCTCCTATGTTCACATCCAAATCATTTATATAAATGATGAAACCAGTTGATTAATTTTTTTACAATTTCTTTTACAACAATTGATGATGATCTCATGTTATCATTACTGAGACTATCTTAGAATTCCGGATTTATGAACTGACTTTAAATTCCACACCAGCTGCAGTGGTAGGATTTGAACCTCTGTCCTCGAATATTACTCTGGCCCTTTAGATTAGTAGACGTGATATTGCCATGACATTACCACCTACCCTTGCCAAGTGTTGCCACCTCCCATCATAAATAGGTGAAACCAAGAAAGAAAGACTTCTTAGATTAATAAAATACCTTTCATGGTCAAACATTCTAAAGCACCTTGCATTCACCAAACTACATTTGGAGTATAAAAGGCAATAGCCAGTTGTACACTGAAAGTTACAAACAGCAAAGTGGTATGAGCTGATTCTCTGTCTTCATGATTTTGATTGAGCTATTAATATTAGCAAAGACACTAAGGATAATTCCTTGCTCATCTTAAAAAGTAGTGCCTTTTTAAATTTACAGGTGAGTAACATTTGGTTGAGACTCAAATGATCACACAACACCTCTCAGTCCTGCACTGGAGTGGAAACATGGATTATTGAGCTCTAGCCAGGAGTAAGGTTTAGTGCAACCAACTGAACTGTATCCACACCACTAAGAAGTAGGTTAATGAGCTTGTCATAAAAGAACGATCTTATCCGATTTATCCACCATACTCACCCCAGTCCTTTACCCTGGCAGCCCAATGATAAAAAAACCAAAAGAACTGCAAATGTTGTAAATCATAAACAGAAATAGAGGTTGCTGGAAAAGCTCAGCAGGTCTGGGCTGCATCTGTGAAGAGAAATCAAAGTTAATGTTTCAGGTCCAGTGATCCTTCCTCAGAAGGAAGCTGGATCTGTACTCGATGGAATTTAAAAGTATGAGGGGTATCTAAGTTGAACTTACAGAATATTGAAAGGCCTGGACAGACTGGATGTGGAGAAGATATTTCCATTATTAGGAGCGACTAGAACCTGAGGGCACAACCTCAGAGTGAAGAGATAATCATTTAGAACTGAGATGAGGAGGAATTTCTTTAGCCAAAGAGTGGTGAATTTGTTGAACTCATTGCCACAGAATGCTGTGGAGGCGAAGTATTTCAATGTAATTAAAACAGCGATAGATTCATATAGGGGAACAAAGGTTATGTGATAAAGGAAGGAGATTGGGGTTTAGAAAAATATCAGCCATGATCAATGGTGGAGCAGATTCTATGGGCTTAATAGTCTAATTCTGCTCCTATATCTTATGGTTTTATGGCCTTGTGGATATTCAGCATGATTTGGCCAGGTGGAAGTCATTGTTAAGAAAGTTGGTTAAATTTTTCAAGGAAGTTTTCAAGTGTTTGGATGAGGGAAGGGAAGTTGATGTAGCTCATATGGTTTTCACCAGGGCCTTTGACAAGTTCCCGTATGAGAAACTGATATAGAAGGTAGAATCTCATCGGATTCAGCAAAACTTGGCAGGTTACATCCATAATTGACTTTGTGACAGGAAAGTTGGTAGAAGGTTGTTTGTGTGACTGGAGGTTGGTGTGAAGTGGTGTACCTCAGAGATCATTGTTGGCTCCTTTATTGTTTATGGTATTCATAAATGATTGAGACGAAAATATGGGGAAGATGCTAAGTAATTTTGTGTTGGCACAAAGATTGACAAGGTGATTGACAGCGAGGAGAAAGGTGTTAGGCTATAGGAGAATTGAAACAGATTGGTCAGATGGACAGATCAGTGGCAGATGGAATTTAACCCTGATAAATGTGAGGTGATGCACTTTGGAAGAAGGAACAAGGAAAGGAAACACTCAGTGAATGGAAAGACACTAGCCAGCTCAGAGGAACAGAGTGATCTTGAAGTGCTTGTCCACAGATCTCTGAAGGTGGCAGGACAGGTTAATAGAGTGGTCAGGAAGGCACACAAAATGCTTGCCTTTATCAGTTGTGGCATAGATTATAATAGCAGGGAGATCATATTGGAGTTTTACAGAACTTTGGTTGGGTCATAGCTGGATTACTGTGTGCAATGCTGGTCACCACACTATGGGAAGGATGTGATTGCACTGGAGGGGGTGTAGAGGAGATTCCCAAGATGTTGCCTGGGATGGAGCATTTCAACAGTGAAGAGAGGCTTGATAAGTACAGAAACAAAAAGAGAAACACATCAGGTCTGGCAGCATTTGTGAATTGTATGTCTGTAGTGAGAGGAGTTGGCAACTACTACAAACTGAAAATTCTGAAGCTGATGCAAAGCCTCTAAAGAATTACAGATATAATTGGGAAAGGTCCAGACAAAAGGAGAAAAACTATCGAATCAAGATATGAAGAGATGAGATCTGTGGGGTAGAATATCCCCATCCTCAATATCAGTGCAAAAGATAAGGATGAAGTATTCATAACAATGGAGTTATATAGGGGATACAGGAGTTTACTGAAGAAGGAAATCAGGAGGGCAAAAAGGGGGTATGAAATAGCCTTGGCTGAGAAGATTAGGGTGGACCCAAAGACTATATTTAATGAAAAATAATAACTAGAGAGGAAATAGGGCCCCTCAAGGACCAAAGTGGACATGTATGCGTGAAATCTCAGGAGATAGGCAAAGTCCTCAATTAATACTTCTCCTCTGTGTTTACCATGGAGAAAGATATGAAGATTCTGGAACTTGGGGAAGTTAATGGTCATATCTTGGGGATAGTCCATATCATAGTACAGGAGGTGTTGAATGTATCTGAGAGTGTGAAGTTGGATAAATCTCCTGGTCTCAACCAGATATATCCAATAACCCTGCAAGATGCTAGAGAAGAAATTGCATGGACTTTGGTGGATATTTTTGCATCATTGTTAGCCACAGGTGAGGTCCCAGAAGACTGGAGGGCAGCGATTCAAGAAAGGCTGCAAAGAAAAAGCTGGGAACTATAGAGCAGTGAGCTTAACATCTGTGATAGATAGTTTACTTGAGAAGGTTCTGAGGGATAAGATATACTTGCATTTGGAAAATCAGGGCTTGATTAAGAATGGTCAGCATGACTTTGTGCGTAAAAGATCATGCCTCACAAATTTGTTAGCGTTTTTTGATGAAGTGATCAGGAAAATAGATGAGGACAGGTCAGTAGACAAAGTCTATATGGATTTCAGTAAGGCCTTTGATAACGTTCCAATGATAGGCTGCTTTGGAAAGTTAGATTGCATGGAATCCACCGCACTGACCCTGCAAAATGTATCCCACCCAGACCTAATCCCATTACTCTACATTTCTCATGACAGTTGCACCTAACTTACATATTCCTGAAAACTATGGACAATTTAGCATGGCCAAATCACGTCACCTGCACATCTTTGGACTGTGAGAGGTATGTTGGAGCACTTAGGAAAAACACACAGACATGGGGGAAATATGTAAACTCCACACAGACAGTTGCCTGAGAGTGGAATTGAACCCAGCACCCTGGTGCTGTGAAACAGCAGTGGTAACCACTGAGCCACCATGTTACTTATCAACAGGAGGCTTGTGATTCGTGGTGTGATTAGTTAAAAATAACACAACACTAGGTTATAGTTGAACAGGTTAATTAGGAAGCACTAGCTTTTGGAACACTGCTCCTTCATCAAGTGGTTGTGAGTATAAGATCGTAGGACGCAAAATTTATAACAAAAGTTTACAGTGTGTTGCAACTGAAATTATATATTGAAAGAGACCTGGATTGTTTGTTAAGTCTCTCATCTTTTAGAATGGGCTTATTGGTTTCAGTTCTTTCATACGTAAATTCCAGAGCTTTCTGAAGGTTACATTCTCAAGTGAACTTCAACAATATGTGCCATCTTGAACCAGATAATGCATTGAAGGTGTGAGGTGTCCTGTGTGAGGCTGTCTGTACCCCAGTGTTCAGACTGATTCTAATCTTACATGGATTCATGCAGTTTTTGAGTAGAATAAAATGTAATTTTTCAAGTTATATGTGTGTTGGTGTCTGTGTGTGTGTGTGTCTGTGTGAACAGGCATGTGTGGGTGTGCTTGCGGGGGATATGAGTGTCTGTGAGAGGGTGTGTGTATGTCTATGTGTGTGAGTGTGAGCGTAAAAGGGTATAACTCTGTGAGAGGGTGCTTTTGGTTCATGTCACACTACAGGTGATCCCACTGCACTACACACACACATACACACTCTCTCTCTCTCTCATGCAGACCCTCTCTCATGCACAAGCTCTCTCTCATACACTCACACATATACTCTCATACTCACACATGCACCTTCTCATAGACACACACACACACACACACACACATGCACACACAGACATATAAGTTTGTGGGCTGAATTTGTATTTGGGGTGTATTTGTTCAGTTTTAGTCACCTTTCTACAGGAAGGATGTTATTAAACTGGAAAACGTGCAGAAGAAATTTACAAGGACTTTGCCAGGACTCAAAGATCTAATATATAGGGAGGGGTTGGACAAGCTAGGACTTTTTTCTGTAGTTCATTGGAGATTGAGGGGGGAATTCTGTAGAAGTGTACAAGATTATGAGAGGCTTGGAGAGGCTGTCTGCACTCAGTCTTCTTCCCAGGATTGGGAAATCAAGGACTAGAGGGCATCAATTTAAGGTTAGAAGGAACCTGAAGGGCAATTATTTTATGTATAACAATGAGCTGCCAGCAGAAGTGTTTGAGGCATTAACAACATTTGAAAGGCATTTGGACAAATACATGGATTGGAAAGGTTTAGAAGGATATGGGTGAAGTGCAGGCAAATGGAGTTAGCATGGATGGACATTTTGTTCGGCAGTCTGTGCTGAAGGGCATGTCTCCATGCTGTAGGACTCAATGACTCTATGAGTTTAACAATGTTCAGCCAGAAGTACTGAGTGAATGGTCTGTCTTGGCTTCCTCCAGAGGTCCTCAGCAGCACAGATTCGAGTGCTTAGCCAAATCAATTCATTCCACATGATATAAGAAAAACAGTTGGAGGCATTCGATACCATAAAGGTTGTGGGCTTTGACAACATTCCTGAAATAGTACAGAAGACATGCCCTTCAACTAGGCACATCCCCTAATTGTTCCAGTCAAGCTATAAAATTGACATCTAAACCAATCATGTGAAAGATTACCCAGGAATGTACTCAAAACAAAAGAACAACTCTTAATGACTAATTGATGCTCCTGTGGTCTTTCCCCAGCCATCGTCAGTTTGATGGAAGGGATTGTTGACAGTTCTATCAAACATCACTTACTCAGCAAGGACATTTTATCAACATTTAGTTTTAGATCAGCTGGAAAACCCACCACTGGTTGAAGTCGTATCTAGTTCAATGGAAAATGTACTGATTACAAAGAAGTCAACCAGGTGGACTTCATAAAATATGAGTTCCCTGATTGGGGCTATGAATCTGGTCCAATCAAGGACCCCTGGCTGACAGATATAAACAGGGTGTCAGAGGTTCTATTCACTTTGACAGCTAGCTCTGAGGAAGCTGGATCAGTATCAAGGACTCTCCAGATCCGAATTAAGGAGGTGCTCACTAGAATTTTGAAGAATGAGAGGGAATCTCATAGAAACATATAAAATTCTGATGGGACTGGACAGATTGGATGTGGGAAGAATACTCCTGATGTTGGGCAAGTCCAGAACTAGGGGTCACAGTCAAAGAATAATGGATAACCATTCAGGACTGAGATAAGGAAGTATTTCTTCACACAGAGAGCTGTCAACTTGTGGAATTCTTGACTACAGAAAGCCGTTGGGGTCAGTTCATTAGACATATTCAAAAGGGAGCTGGATGTGGTCTGTGCAGCTAAAGGGATCAAGAGGTATATAGAGAAAGAGGGAGTGGAATACTAAAATTGCACAATCAGCCATGATCATATTGAGTGATGGTGCAGGCTCGAAGAGCCAAATGGTCTACACCTGCAGCAATTATCTACACTTCTATGTGACTTGCTGTTGGGTTATTGGCCTCTCTGGTGTTATTTCAGTGGTAATGAGAGAAAAGAATACTCCTGAAGAAATTTGCTCACAACAGTAGTCGTTAAGTTGGAGTAACCATTTCTGGTATCATTCAGGTATTTGGGAAGCTTCATTTGATCCTGCCATCGAAGACCTGGCCCAATATGTGAAAATAATGCATTGCTGTTTTTCCAGTTAAATGATATTGGGGCAAATGAAAAGCAATGAGTAATTCTCCTGACAACCTGTGGACCTACAGCTTTGTTGGTTCTTAGGAACCTTACTTTCCCTGAGGCACCAGATACTAAAACCTTTCAGGATTCAACAAGAGCAGGTTACACCCATTAGAAGATAAAGTGAGGACAATCAAAGGTGCCCCAGCTCCCATATCTGTACTGGAGTTTAGGTCTTTCCTTGGGCTGGTGAACTATTATGGAAAGTTCACACATAATCTGGCCTCCATGTTGGCATCTTTGCATCAACTCTGAAAAAAAGGTTTGGCTTAGAAATGGTCATGCAACTAAGCCTTAGCCTTCTGGGAAGTGAAGAAACAGCGATCATCCTCTAAGGTGTTAGTGCACTATGATCCCAAGTGAGATCTAATATTGTAATGCGATGCCACACCATATGGCATCAGAGTGGTATTAGGTCATAGGTGGTCCAATGGAGAGGAATGCCAAATACTGTATGCATCCAGGACCTTGTGTAATGCAGAGCATAAATACACCCAGATAGAGAGGGAAGGTTTGGCCGTCATATTTGGAGTCTTGAAGTTCCACCAATGCCTTTGTGGATGTAAATTTGGAATAGTAATGGATGACAAACCCCCTGCTAGATCCACTTAAACATGACAAACTAGTGTCACCCATAGCTTCAGGCCGAATTCAGCAGTGGACTCTAACATTACGTGTGTATAATTATAAGTTGGTACATTGTCTGGGAGTCAAAAAGTGTGGCACTGGAAAAGCACAGTTGGTCAGGTAGCACCCGAGGAGCAGGAGAGTTGACACTTTGAGTATAAGCTCTGCATCAGGAATGACCAGAATTGTCCAGGCGAAGTAGCAAATGCATTGAGCTACCTCCAACTGACCATCTGTGTTACTGCCACAAGAAGAGCCATAATGGTTTTAAATTTTCTGGACATACTTCTAATTAGAGCTGATGTGGAAAGAGCTGCTTCTGGCAAAACTGAAATAGCTGGTGGTGATGGGAGAAATACAAAGGATCATCACAACCAGAATTGAAAACTTTATGGACCTGGAGAAACCAGATCACAGTAGAAACCAGTATGTTATTACAGGGAGCAAGAGTGATTGTCCTAAGCAAAAATTCCACCAGATACTGCAGGAACTTCATCAGGTCATTCAGGGATTTCCAAAATGAAGATGCTGGTGTGAAGTTATGTGTGGTGGCCAAGATTGAATGTAGACATAACTGCATTGGTGAGGCAGTGGCCAACAAGGAGACAATTTTCGTCAGCAGCTCTCCCACAATGGCTGGATAGACCCTGGACTCAGTTACACATCGACAATGGGCTTTCATGGGCTTAATGTTCTGAACCATGTGAATGCCCATTCAAAATGGCTATACTTGCAGAGCATTCATATGTCAAACATGAGGATGATCATAGAAAAACTGTGTGCATCTTTTGCAATACACAGAAGCCTGGAAATGTTGGTCACAGATAATGGGCTATTATTTACCAGCAGAGAGTTTGAGTATTTCCGAAAATGAAATGGCGTTCAACGTCTCAGGACAGTTCCACACCATCCATCATTCAATGGTCCAGCAGAAAGAGCATTCCAGACTTTGAAGGCAGGCTTAACCAAACAGTCAGCAGTTTCACTAGATACCAAATTGTCCCAGTTCCTATTTGATTTTAGGCCCACCTCTCATGCAACTACATGTTAATGGGGAGAGGACTTCACATCAGGTTAAATCAGATCTTGGCAGGGAGGGTGAAATGGCCTCAGGAATGCCAATGCTGATAAGTGAGAGAGATAGTTTGCTGTGGGGACAAAGTCTAGTGTAAGAACCATGGCAGCGGCCCTGCATGGGTAAAAGGCATGGTGAGAAATGTCCAGTGGAGTGTCGCATAAAGTTCAGGTAGTTGCAACAGTCCTGATCAAGCACGTGGGCCATATGAAAGTTGCAAAACATGTCTAGCTCCTTAACTGCCTTTCCAACTGTTCTGGGTTCTCCGTCTCTATCAAGCATTGAAGATACTTTGGAATCTGAGATGGACACAACAAATGTTGTTGTCTTGACGTCTTTACCACTCGAAGGGAAGAATGAATTTCTTCCGAGCTGCTCCGGGTGCAAGAGGTGAGCCACTGTGCGTTACAGTGCCTGTACAGAAGCAGAGTTGGAAGAACATGATCAAGGAAGAACTACACAAAGAATGAACTGGCCTATGTCCTAGGACTCAGAGGGGGAGAGATGTGGTGATTGTAATGAGGTCAGCCAGGTGGACTTCATAAAATATAAATTCCCTGATTGGGGCTGTTAATTTGATCAAATCATGAAGCCCTAGCTGACAGAAAAAACAGGAGTGTCAGACCTCCTTTTCACTCTGAAAGGTAGCTCTGAGGGAGCTGGATCAGTGTCAAGGACTCAGGGGACTGACTTTGAGCTGGCTGCCCATATCCAGTGTGTACTGCTGCTGTTGTGTCTTTTTTGACCGGGGGGGGGGGAGGATCCTGGTTCTTAAATTGGCTGAATGAAACAGCCAGTTTGTTAACTGGTATTTTTTTTATTGAGGACTGACTTCTAAACTGCCTGATTTACACAGTCAATGTGTTACAGGTATAATTCAGTTCTCATTAGGGAACAGTTGTTTCACTGGCTGGTTACAGCCTGTATGTTACTCTTTTCTCTTTTACTCTGAGAAAAGGACCATGCTGATTTTGTGGCAGGGCTTAGCCATTGCACTCTGGTTTTCTTTGTTTTTTTTTAATATGTCTTCACTTTATTGGTATTGAACTGAGCCCCTGTGAGACACTGTACATTTCTAGATGAACTGTTCCTCTGTGTGTAGACTAGGCCTCCATAAAGACTGAACACCTGTGTGTTCTGGGAGGTGAGCATTTGCTGCCTTCAGGAGTGGACTCTGCCTTCAGGAATGGACTCTGCCTTCGTGAGTGGACCAAACCCCTGTGAGTTCACTGCACCATTACAATGAACTGTGTTCCTGTAAGTAGACCTAGTCCTCTGTGGATGGACCAGGTTTCTACGGAGATTGAACACCTGTGTGTGTTGTGGGGTGTGCATTCGCTGCCTTCAGGAGTGGATTCTGTTTTTGGCAATGGACTCTACATACTGGAGTGGACTCATTTCTGACAATGTACTTTGTATTCTGGAGTAGACTCTGTTCCTGGGAATGAACTCTGCAATCTGAAGAGAACTGTTTTTGATAATGGAGTCTGTACCAGAAAGGACTCTGTTGATAATTTACCCTGCTTATTGCTTGTTGGGTTTATCACCTGCACTCACTTGTGTGTCCCTGGGTCTGGCAGGCATTACTGTGATCGAGGAGGCTCATATGTCATCCAGACAGCTGTCACCATGAGAGTCAGAGAGTGGGTAAGCTGTTCTGAGAACCAGAAGGTAGGTAGACTGACCCGAAAGCCAGAGGGTAGGTAGGCCACCCCTATACCAGAAACCCCGAGAGCTGGAAGCTGGGTAGGCTGTTCTGAGTGTTATTGTCTCAAGAAGGGATAATCAGGACAGGCTGTCCTAGAGGTGGCCGGAAGGTGTCAGGGTGGACTGAGAGCCGGAAGGGACATCGGGTGGACCAAGAGCTGGAAGGGGTGCAGGGAGTGGCCGGAAGGTAGGAGGATCGAATGGGCTGCTGAGGGGAGGGGAGGAGGGGGGGTTTATGATATATGCATTGTTTTATTGTTGGGTTTATCAGACTGTCTGCATGTGATTGCATTTACTGTTTCCTTTTTGATGTAATGAGGTGGGATTTGAGGTTTACCCGCTTTTCCCTGTGAACTGTTTGTATGATGGGGTTTAGGGTCTGACTGTCCCTTTCCCCTCTAAATTGCTGTTTCTTTGTGAACTGCTGTTCATTTTAACTGTTTGTTTGTAATTGTACTGGTTAATAAAACAAAAAAAAATAAAAACAGGAGTTTCAGTCCTCCTTTTCATTCTGAGAGCTGGCTCTGAGGGAGCTGGATCAGTTTCCAGGTCTATCCATATATAAATAAAAAGTGACTTTGTGATGGGATAATGGCCTGTGTTGAGTTATTTCAGAAAACAGCTGCAGTTGTTGGATTTAATTCAGCTCAGTCTCGCAACATCTCTGCAGGAGTTCCTTAGGGTCGTGTCTAAGGCCCAACAATCTCCTAAATGCTTCATCAATGCCTTCCCTCCATCAGAGGTTCTGTAGTGGGGATGACTGCACAAAGTTAAACAGCCTAATAAAGAGAAGATCACCTTATTGGGATTGTATTATAGATGCCCTAATATTCAGAGGGAAATTGAGGAACAGATTTGTAAGGAGATCTCAGTTATCTATAAGAATAATAGGTTGGTTATGGTAGGGGATTTTAATTTTCCAAACATAGACTGGGACTGCCATAGTGTTAAGGGTTTAGATGGAGAAGAATTTGTTAAGTGTGTACAAGAAAGTTTTCTGATTCAATATGTGGATGTCCCTACCAGAGAAGGTGCAAAACTTGACCTACTCTTGGGAAATTAGACAGGGCAGGTGACTGACGTGTCAGTGGGGAGCACATTAGGGCCAGCGACCATAATTCTATTAGTTTTAAAATAGTGATGGAAAAGGATAGATAGATCTAAAGGCTGAAGTTATAAATTGGAGGAAGGCCAATTTTGATGGTATTAGGCAAGAATGTTCAAAACCTGACTGGAAGCAGATATTCACAGGTAAAGGGATGGCTGGAAAATGGGAAGCCTTCAGAGATGAGATAACAAGAGTCCAGAGACAGTATATTCCTGTTAGGGTGAAAGGAAAGGCTGGTAGGTACAGGGAATGCTGGATAACTAAAGAAGTTGAGGGTTTGGTTAAGAAAAAGAAGGAGACATACATCAGGTATAGGCAAGATAGATCAAATGAGTTCTGAGAAGAGTATAAAGGTAGCAGTACACTGAGGAGGGAAATCAGGAGGGCAATAAATGGACATGAGATAGCTTTGGCAAATAGAGTTAAGGAGAATGCAAGGGGTTTTTATAAGTACATTAAGGACAAAAGGGAAACTAGGGAGAGAACATGGCCCCTCAAAATCAGCAAGCAATCCTTGTGTGGAATGTCAGGAGATGGAGGAGGTACTAAACAAGTTTTTTTGCATCAGTATTTACTGTGGAAAAGGATATGGAAGATATAGACTGTAGGGAAATAGATGGTGACATTTTGAAAAATGTCCATATTACAGAGCTTTTTGAGAAAACTTTGTTTTTGTTTCTGCTTCATTGGCATCTCATGCAAAATTCACCTACCACCATGTCACACAGTGGTAGGAGTATGTGCAAACTACAAACTGCACTACAGCAACTCAACCAAGGCTCTTTTGACAATTCCTTTTCTTTTATTCCTTCATGGGATGTGGATGTCACTGGTAAGGCCTGCATTTATTTTGTCCTAAATGCCCAGAGGACAGTTAGGAGTTAGCAACATTGCTTTGGGTCTAGAGTCACAAGAAGGTCAGATAAGGTAAGGACAGAAGTTTCATCCTCTAAAGGACATTAGTGAGCCAGACAATATAATCAATGAAAACTTTATGGTCATCATTGGACTCTTCATTCCAGATTTTCTTCATCTGCCATGGCAAGATTTGAATCTGGGTTCCCAGAACTTTATATAAGTCTCTGGATTAGTAGTCCAATGACAGTCCCACTAGATGATTGCCCTGCTCTTTCCAAACCCTGCATCTCTACCACTTAGAAAGAAACCAAGGAGCAGCAATTAAGCCATTCGGCCCATCAAGTCTGCCTAGCCATTCAATCATGACTGACAAGTTTCTCAACCCCCATTCTCTCATTTTCTCCTCATAATCTTCAATCCCTTTGATACTCAAGAACTTATCTATCTCAGTCTTAAATATCCTCAATGACCTGGCCTCCGCAGCCTTGAATTCCAGATTCCCATTCTAAAGGTCTTCTCTTAATCTAAGGCTGTGCCCTCAGGTCCTAGTCTCTCCTACCAATGGAAACATCTTCCCAACATCTACACTGTCCAGGCCATTCAGTATTCTGTTTGCTTCAATTAGATCCCCTCTCATCCTTCTAAACACCATTGAGTATACACCCAGAGTCCTCAAACATTTCTCATATGTTAAGCTTTTCATTCCTGGGACCATTCTCGTGAACCTCCTCTGAATACATTCCAGGGCTGACACATCCTCCCTGAGATGTGGGGCCCAAAACTGCGCATGATACTCCAAATGTGGTCTGACCAGATAGACCATTACAGAACCTCAGAGTAATCCAAGATGGAGGATGGGAAAATTTCCTGGCTGTAACAGCTGCTCCTTTTTTTGAGGTATTTTAGGTGCTGGAGGTGATTTCCTCGAATTGCAGGAGCAGCAAATACTGTTTCATATGTTGTTGCATTGTTTTGGAACTTTGGGGAAAAAAAAGTCAAAACAACAGCAGTTTTAAAAGGGAGAAAAACAGACAAAGGAAGCACATGGTGAGATCATTGCAGGAGAGAGAGAGAGAGAGAGAACCTGCACAGTACTGCCTTTGATGCTTGAATTCATGTATCGCTGTACATCGGAGTGCATCTGAGAAAATTATCAAACAGTGAAATTCACAACTGATCTTGGAGGAACTGTTGGGCAAAGTTCTCAGCAGAAAATCATTGTTAACCATTGTTTTAAGTGTGGCCTACAGAGAATCTGCAGTCATGAGTAGGTTCTTTCTTGATTATATGTTTTTTGAGATATATCTCTTGATTAAACTTAAAATATAAGCCATAACTATTAATTTACCCTGGGGCAGTGTTTGTAGAGTAATAAAACGGTGTTATTTTCTAGGTCTGTAGATTGTGAAGGAGCAAAAATGGCCTTTAATAGAGTGATATGTACTTTTTGGTGAAAGTGAGGACTGCAGATGCTGGAGACCAGAGTTATAAAATGTGGTGCTGGAAAAACACAGCAGGCCAGGCAGCATCTGAGGAGCAGGAGAATCGACGTTTCGGGCATAAGCCCTTCTTCAGGATATGTACTTCTTGTCAGATGTGGGAGTTTAAGGGTTACTGTGGATTATATCTTCCATAAATGCAGTTGGCTGTGAATCTTATCAGATTGAATGGATCGGTTGGAGAGATAGTTAGAAGCAATGAGGAATTTGCAACAGCAACAGTATGTGTTGGATGGCAGTTATAGGAAGGGGAGAAAGTCTCAGATACAGTCACATAGATGGGTTAACTCCCGGAAAGGTAAGAGAGCTAGTGCAGGAGTCTTTTGTGGAGATATCCATTTTTAACAGGTATGCTGTTTTGGAAAATGTAGGGGGTGATGGATTCTCAGGGGAACGTAGCATGAACAGCCAAGTTTCTGGTATGGAGACTGGCTCTAATACAATGAGGGGTACGTCGGGTTCCAAGAGATCAATTGTGTTCAGGGATTCTCTAGTTCAAGGTACAGAAAGCAAAAAAGCAGAATGGTGTGTTGCTTCCCTGTGTCTCAGAGAGGGTGCAGAATGTTCTCACAGAGGAGAAGGGCCAGCAAGAGGTCATTGTGCACATTTGAGCCAACGACATAGGAGGGGAAAAGGTTGAGATTCTGAAGGGAGATTACAGAGAGCTAGGCAGAAATTTAAAAAGGAGGTCCTTGAGAGTAGTAATATCTGGATTACACCCAGTGATACGAGCTTGTGAGGGCAGGAATAGGAGGAGAGAGCAGATGAATGCATGGCTGAGGAGCTGGTGTATGGGGAAGGATTCACATTTTTGAATAATTGGAATCTCTTTTGGGGTAGAAGCGACCTGTACAAGAAGGACGGATTGCACTTAAATTGGAAGGGGACTAATATACTGGCAGGGAGATTTGCTAGAGCTGCTGTGGAGGATTTAAACTAGTCAGGTGAGGGGGTGAGACCCAGGGAGATAGTGAGGAAAGAAACCAATCTGAAACTGGTACAGTTGAGAACAGAAGCAAGTCAAACAGTCAGGGCAGGCAGGGACAAGGTAGGACGAATAAATTAAACTGCATTTATTTCAATGCAAGGGGCCTAACAGGGAAGGCAAATGGACGCAGGGCATGGTTAGGAACATGGGACTGGGATATCATAGCAATCACGGAAACATGACTCAGGGATGGGCAGGACTGGCAGCTTAATGTTCCAGGATACAAATGCTACAGGAAGGATAGAAAGGGAGGCAAGAGAGGAGAGGGAGTGGCATTTTTGATAAGGGATAGCATTACAGCTGTGCTGAGAGAGGATATTCCCGGAAGTACATCCAGGGAAGTTATTTGGGTGGAACTGAGAAATAAGAAAGGGGTGATAACCTTATTGGGATTGTATTATAGACCTTCTAATAGTCAGAGGGAAATTGAGAAACAAACTTGGAAGATGATCTCAGCTATCTGTAAGAATAATAGGGTGGTTATGGTAGGGGATTTTAACTGATTTAGATGGAGAGGAATTTGTTAAGTGCGTACAAGAAAATTTTCTGATTCAGAATGTGGGTGTACCTACTAAACAAGATACAAAACTTGACCTATCTTGGGAAATAAGGCAGGGCAAGTGACTGAGGTGTCAATGGGGGAACACTTTGGGGCTAGCGACCATAATTCTATTAGATTTAAAATAATGATGGAAAAGGATAGACCAGATCTAAAAGCTGCAGTTCTAAATTGGAGAAAGGCCAATTTTGACGGAATTAGGCAAGAACTTTTGAAAGCTGATTGGTGGCAGATGTTCACAGGTAAAGGGATGGCTAGAAAATGGGAAGCCTTCAGAAATGAGATAACGAGTATCCAGAGAAAGTATATTCCTGTTAGGGTGAAAGGGAAGGCTGGTAGGTATAGGGAATGCTGAATGACTGATGAAATTAAGGGTTTGGTTAAGAAAAAGAAAGAAGCATTTGTAAGGTATAGATAGGATAGATCGAGTGAATCCTGAGAAGAGTATAAAGGAAGTAGGAGTATACTTAGGAGGGAAATCAGGAGGGCAAAAAGGGGACATGAGATAGCTTTGGCAAATAGAATTAAGGAGAATCCAAAGAGTTTTTACAAATACATTAAGGACAAAAAGGCTAACTAGGGAGAGAATAGGGCCCCTCAAAGATCAGCAAGGTGGCCTTTGTGTGGAGCCACAGAAAATGGGGGAGATACTAAATGAGTATTTTGCATCGGTACTTACTGTGGAAAAGGATATGGAAGATATAGACTGTAGGGAAATAGATGCTGACATCTTGCAAAATGTCCATATTACAGAGGAGGAAGTGCTGGATGTCTTGAAACGGGTAAATGCAGATAAATCCCCAGGACCTGATCTCTGTGGGAAGCTAGAAAAGTGAATGCTGGGCCTCTTGCTGAGATATTTGTATCATCGATAGTCAGAGGCGAGGTGCTGCAAGACTGGAGGTTGGCTAACGTGGTGCCACTGTTCAAGAAGGACAAGCCAGGGAACTATAGACCAGTGAGCTTGATGTCAATGGTGGGCAAGTTGTTGGATGGAATCCTGAGGGACAGGATGTACATGTATTTGGAAAGGCAAGGACTGATTAGGGACAGTCAACATAGCCTTGTGCATGGGAAATCATGTCTCACAAACGTGATTGAGTTTTTTGAAGAAGTAACAAAGAGGATTGATGAGGGCAGTTCGGTAGATGTGATCTATATGGACTTCAGTAAGGCATTCAACAAGGTTCCCTATGGGAGACTGATTAACAAGGTTAGATCTCACAGAATACAGGGAGAACTAGCCATATGGATTCAGAACTATCTCAGAGGTAGAAAACAGAGGGTGGTGGTGGAGGGTTATTTTCAGACTGGAGGCCTATGACCAGTGGAGTGCAGCAAGGATCAGTGCTGGGTCCTCTGCTTTTTGTAATTTACATAAATGATTTGGATGCAAGCATAAGAGGTACAGTTAGTAAGTTTGCAGACGACACCAAAATTTGAGATGTCATGGACAGTGAAGAGGGTTTCCTCAGGTTACAACAGGATCTTGACCAGATGGGCCAATGGGCTGAGAAGTGGCAGATGGAGTTTAATTCAGATAAATGCGAGGTGCTGCATTTTGGGAAAGCAAATCTTAGCAGGACTTATACACTTAATGGTAAGGTCCTAGGGAGTGTTGTTGAACAAAGAGACTTGGAGTGCAGGTTCGTAGCTCCTTGAAAGTGGAGTCGCAGGTAGATAGGACAGTGAAGAAGGCGTTTAGAATGCTTTCCTTTATTGGTCAGAGTACAGGAATTGGGAGGTCATGTTGCAGCTGTACAGGACATTGGTTAGGCCACTGTTGGAATATTGCTTGCAATTCTGGTCTCCTTCCTATCGGAATATGTTATAAAACTTGAAAGGGTTCATAAAAGATTTACAAGGATGTTGCCAGGGTTGGAGGATTTGAGTTATAGGGAGAAGCTGAACAGGCTGGGACTGTTTTCCCTGGAGCTTCAGAGGCTGAGGGGTGACCTTATAGAGGTTTACAAAATTATGAGGGGCATGGATAGGTAAGTAGGCAAAATCTTTTCCTTGAGGTGGGGGAGCACAGAACTAGAGGGCATAGGTTTAGTGTGAGAGAGGAAAGATATAAAAGAGACCTACGGGACAACTCTTTCACACAGAGGGTGGTACGTGTATGGAATGAGCTGCTAGAGGAAGTGGTGGAAGCTGGTACAATTGCAACATTTAAGAGGCATTTGGATGGGTGTATGAATAGGAAGGATTTGGAGGGATATGGGCCGGGTGCTGGCAGGTGGGACTAGATTGGGTTGGGATATCTGGTCGGCATGGACGAGTTGGACTGAAGTATCTGTTTCCATGCTGTACATCTTTATGACTCTATGACTCTTAAGTATATCCCTTTTTTTTATAGTCACCTTCTCTCAAAATAAATGCCATCACGACTTTTGCCTTCCTAATTACTGACTCAACCTATAAATCTATCCTGAGAGAATCCTGGACGAGAACTTCCAAGTCTCTTTGCACTTCAGACTTCTGAATTGTCTCCCCATTTATAAAATAGTCCATGCTTCTATTCTTCCTACAAAAGTACATGATCTCACACTTTTCCATATTGTACCCCATCTGCCATTTTTTGCTCACTCTCCTGACCAGTCCCAATCCTTCTGCAGCCTTCCCCCCTACTTCTTGTCCCTATTTGTATCTTTGTATTATCTACAAACGTAGCCAGAATGCCCTCAGTTCCTTCATCATTAATACGTAAAATGAAAATTTGTCATCCCAACACTGAACCTTGTGGAACACCACTTGTCACCAGCTGCCATCCTGAGAAGGACCCTTTTTTCCCCACTCTCTGCTTTCTGCCAGACAGCCAAGCTTCTATCCATGCTAGTACCTTACCTACCCTTGATTAAACCATGCTGACTTTGCCCTATTTTAACACACATTCCCAAGTACTCAGAAATCTCTAACTTCACAATGGATTCCAGGATCTTACCCATGCCCAAAGTTAGACTAATCCATCTGTAATTTCAGTCTTTTGCCTTGCTCTGTTTTTAAACAGAGGTGACCCACCCTGATCCTTGTGATTCCTGAAAGATCACCACTAACTCCTCCACTATCTCTTCAGCTATCTCCCTTAGAACTCTGGGGTGTAGTCCATCTGGTCCAGGTGGTTTATCCACCTTCATGCCATTCAACTTTTCTGGCACCTTCTCCTTGGTGATGGCCACTATGCTCTCCTCTGCCCCCGACTCTCTTGAATTTTTTTTTGGATATTACTCATGTCTTCCACAGTGAAGTAATTATTTCGTTCCTTGTTCCTTGTTCCCCACGACTATCTCTCCAGCATCATTTCCAGCTGACCAGTGTCCACTTTTGTCTCTCTTTTGCCCTTTATATATCTAAAGAAACTCTTACAGTCTTCCTTTATATTACTGGTTAGCTTACCCTTATATTTAATCTTCTCCCTCCTTATTTTATTTTTGTTGCCCTCTGTTAGTCTTTATAAGTTTCCCAATCCACTGGTTTCCCACTGTCCTTCGCCACATTATATGCTTTCTCTTTTGCTTTCATGCTATCCCTGACATCCCTAGTCAGCCAGGGTTGGCACATCCTCTCTGTACCATGCTTCTTTTTTCTCGAGATGAATCTCTGCTGTGTCTCCTGAATTACTCCCAGAAACTCCTGCCATTGCTGTTCCATTGTCTTTCCTGCTAGGCCCTCTGCCAGTCAATTCTACCCAACTCCTCCTTCATACCTCTGTAGTTGCCTTTATTCAGCTGTAATACCATTACCTCTGATTCCATCTTCTCCCTCTCAAATTGCAGAATAAATCCAATCATATTATAATTACTGCCTACTAAGGGTTCTTTCGGACAGCAACTGCACAAGAACTCAACCACCTGAAAATTCCTCTAAAGCCACCTACATTCCTGACTTGGAACTATATTCAACTTCAGTGCTACTGAGTTAAAATCCTGGATCTCCTTCCCTGACAGCACTGTGAGTGGCTTGACACCATAAAGGCTGTAGTAGTTTGAGAACACAACTCATCAAAAGAAGTTAGGGATGGACAATAGATGCTAGCCTACTCACATTACATGGAGGTATAAAAAAATTAAACTTGATACAGAGGTGCCTGGAATATAAATCACAAAAATCTATCATCAGGCATGGCATCTATTTGGAAAGGTGAATGAAATATTGGCTTTACTGAAAAGGTACAAAGCTACCAAAGTGACACTTCACCTGTCAAGAGCTTTAATGAGAACAAAACTGTTGTCCTGTGCAGTTTTGGTCTCCTCACTTGAGGGACATAATTGAATTGGAAGCTGATCAGAGAAGATTCATTTAGCTGATTTCTGGAATGAAGAAGTTGTGTTAAGGAGACAGGTTGAGCAGATTGAGCCTATATTATCTGATGTTAAGAGGAATGAGAGATGACCTTGGAGCAATTTTGCAGATTAGATATTGGGAGAATGTTTCCCAGCATGGGGGAACCTGGGAGAAGAGAGCTAAAAGAAGAATGTCTTCCATTTATACAGAGAGTGAAAAGCATAGGATGGTAGGTTTCTGGAGTTCACTGCTTGGGTTTGTGGTGGAGGCAGAGACCCTAAACTCTTTTAAAAAGTACCTTAAGTACTGTTAGCCGCAGGGCTATAGCTGTGTGTAAGAAGATGGGATTACAAAGGACATCTGGGTGTCTTTGTGTCAGCATGGACAAGATGGGCTGAATGGCCTCCTTTTGTTCTGGATGATTTCTATGGCGTTGTGAGGATGATTTATTCTCAGAGGATTGTGACTCTTTGGAATTCCTTTCCTCTAGAGAGCAGTAGAGGTTGAGCCATTGAATATATTTGAGCTTGAATTCGCTTTTGGATTGACAGGAGAATCAAGTATTGTGGGTAGAAGGTAGACAGAAAAGTACCATAAGGAGATTGGCTTATTGAAGGGTTAAGTAGGCTTAAGGGATGGAGTGGTCTATTCTGCTTCTACTTGTCATGATGCAAATAAGTTTCACTAAGATACTGGAAATATGTAACATTTAAAACAATAATTGAGAAGAAATCAACTTCTGGAAGCAACACTAATGCATACATTTACACAGCTTTCTGAATGCTCAAAGTCTTAGTTTAGTTTTTGGCTTCATTCAGAAATTCTGCTTGACCTCAGGAGGTTAAAAATGAAGAAATGGTATAGCTTTGCTCATGCAGGAAATACAGATGGAAATAACTGAGAAAGATATTGGGGAGTAATTTCCATTAGAGGAACCGAAAGGATTAAGTATGAAAAGGGAATAGGCATAAAAAATGTGCAGATCACTTAAAACTATCAAAGCATTGCTTTTATGCAAGTATAAATAATAAGGGTCCAAAATGTTCCCTTAGGTAATAATACACAAAAATCTTACCAGAAAAAAAGAATTGGCACAGTCTACTGGAGACAGTTTCATTTTCCTTCCAGTTCTGCAGTGTCTGTGAGAGATTCAGCTGACTTCAGTTTAAGCCTTGAGCACACATTTGGAAAATCAGTTGGCCTAGTCTCGAATTTACAGAAAGCTTCACAAGACAAGCCAGTGTCATGTGGGGCCTTGATCTACTGCCAGAGCAATCATTGAGATATAGCTTCGAGGAGAGAGAGTCAGCAACCTCTCCCATTCCACTTAACAGTGCCTACAGGGAAAAATCAAGCTTAAAGATTCCGCTAGGATTTGCCAGGGAACATAGAGATCTGATTGGGAAGAGTGGCGTTTTATTTCAGCAACATTGACCCTCTGTCAAGAGAGGCCCTGAATGTAATCAGGAAACCAGAGTTCTGTAAAGGGTAAAGTTGGACCAATTATGTAGGAGCTACAAATGTTGCTATGAGTCTAGTGATGTCTGAAGGGAAAATATGGAAAGGAGTTGGTGCTGAACTGTAGGAACAGAGGCAATAACTACAATCTTGTATTACTTGGTTATTTACACTGAAGTTATAGGGAGTGTTATTTTAGAAAATTAGAATTTAAGATATGAAAGAAAAATGCCACAGTCGGATATTTGCTAGTTTGGGGAGGTTCTGTAATTTAAATATCTTACAGCTGTCAGGAAGGTGGAGTGTGCTGAGATTACAGGCAGTTGATTCGAATTTTGTATCCTCAGGGGCCCTGTAGTAATGTCCCTACCCCTGGACAGAGGGGGCTGCGTTCAAGTCAAATCTGCTCCCAAGATCACAGGTTGATTAGGAAATATAAGTTAAGTTTAAAAATGTATTGCCCATAATAGACTTCCCATATAAACGTCTAATTGGTTGTACAGATGACTACTGGTAAATAGTTAAAAACCAAAAACAAAAGTCACTGTGATTTGGTGATGGGAAGTTGTTCAGTTGTGTCTGGTAACACTTCCAGATATATATAAGAAAAATAGTATCCTGAGCTAAAGAATTGGATTGCTGAATTTGTTCTGACCCAGAAAAGAACTTTACAATAGTAATGTTGGTAAATTCAAAATAGTTTGTCATTGTTAAGTTAACAATGCAAGTGAGAAGTTATGCCTTTTTAAAGTTGCAATTTTTACTGCTACATTGTTTCTGGTCATTTCAATCACTATGTTATCTATCCACTTGCTGCCCTACTCACAGTGCTTGTCTCACTGTGCTACCACCCTACTTACTGTCCAATTTAAAGTCTCACTCCTGCTCCTACTCAGTGTCTCACTTTTGCCTCACTGTTTCTAGTAAGGTACCAGAGATTATGGAGAAAATCACTGGGGATTGTGGTCGCTTGGGGTTGGTTAAGTCCTAATGGATTGTGGTGGGCGGGAATGGAATATATTCCTGGGAATTGTGGTGCATGGGTCTGGGGTATGTCCCTTAAAATTGAGGTAGATGGATGTGGTGTATGTCATTGACTCAGAATCCTACAGTGCAGAAAGAAGCCATTTGGCCCATCAAATCTCTACTGATTGTCCCAAGAGGATCCTACTCAGGGCAAGCCCACACTCAATTCCTGTAACCTGGCATTTACCTCCTGGCCTGTATATCCCCAGAACAATTTAACATGGCTAATCCACCTAACCTGCATGTCTTTGGATTGTGGGAGGACACCAGAACACCTAACAGGGAAGCACACACAGATACAAGAAGCATCAAACTCCACTTAGACAGTCACCCAAAGCTGGAATCGAACCTGGGTCCCTCGCGCTGTGAGACAGCAGCCACAACCATTGAGCCATCGTGCCATTCTGGGAATCATAGTGGGTGTGAGGTGTGTCACTGGGGATTATGGTGGATGGGGGTGTATCCCTGAGGATTGTGGAGTGTCAGGTAAATTACTAGGGACTGTGGTAGGTGGATGTGGGATATGTCCCTGGGGATTGTGGTGGATGTAGGTATATGCCTGGTGACTGTGGTGGGTGGGTGTGGAGTATGACCTTAGGGATTGAACTGGGGAAAATCATTGAGGAACCTAATTGCCATTTGTACACTCATTTTTATGGGAAATCTGACTCACTAAATGTCACATTTTAAACAAAGTGTCACTTGGCCATTATGTGAGCAATGTAGTCTAAGAAATGAAAACAAGGGGTGCAGCATGAAAATGCTTTTCGTTGAATAACAGTCTGCTATGGAAAATATTGTACTATGTGGATGTTAAATAATTTAAGAGAAGGAAGTTGTAAAATAAGTATACAGTTCAATTGTATAGCCTGAATGATTGCAAGCCTCTCAAGTGTATCTTTAGGATAGTACTGCTGTGCTAGTGGAGGTAATGCCTTTCAGATAAGATTAAACCCAGACTGCTGTTGCCCTATCAGATTAAATATTCCACAGCAGTATTACAAAATAGAAGAAGGGGAGTTTTCCTCATGGGCTGTAAAACATCTTTCCTTAAAATACGAAAAATATTTTTGAACAGTTATTTCAATAACATTTGCCCTTTCTAAAACTCAAGCAGTGACTACATTTGCAGAGTTGTAAAACATATGAAATACTTGACTTTATTAGTCAAAGCATTGAATAAACTCGCAAGAAGGTTACACTGGAGCTGCATATAATGCTAGTTAGGCCACAGCTGGAGGATTTTGTGCAGTTCTGGTTACCAAACTATAGAAAGCATTAGTGAGGCTGAAGAGGAAATTCATGAGGATGCTGCCTGAGCTGAAATGATTCAGGGGTGAAGAGAGACTAGATAGGATGGGGTTGTTTTCCTCAGAACAGAAAAGGCTGTAGGGCAGATCTGATTGATGTGTACAAAGTTCCAAGGGACATAGATAGAGTAGATATGGAGAAAAGTGTCCCCTTAGTAGAGGGGTCAATAACTAGGAAGCATGGTTTTAAGATAAAGGATATGAAGTTTAGAGAAAATTTTAGGAGAATTTTTCATCCAGAGTGTGGTTTGTATGTGAAACAGCTGTCAAAAAGGGTGGTAGAGGTGCAACATTGCAATGCTGTGTCAGCTGTGATTTTGCCTGGGGAAATCTGTTTGGGTATTCTGTACCTAATGGAGGTTTCCCTAATGGCATTCACTGACTCTTCTCACTCTGGCCTCCCAGACACAGTTGTGCCATTCCCTTGAGAATGGTCTGCCTGACTAGCCCCAGGGGATTCAACTGGGGGCTTAGCCTCCATTGTGTTTCACTCTGGATGTTCTTTAGGGACTGGCTTCTTGTTCAAAGGCAAAAGTGAGTACTGCGGATGCTGGAGATTAGAGTCAAAAGTCTGGTGCTGGAAAAGCACAGCAGGTCAGGCAGCATCCAAGGTGCAGGAAAATCGACGTTTCAGGCAAAAGCCCTTCATTAGATTGAGCATTCCTCATTCCTGATTAAGGGCTTTGGCCCGAAATGTCAACTTTCCTGCTCTTTGGATGTTGCCTGACCTGCTGTGCTTCTTGTTCAAAGGCACCTTAGTTCCTGATTGAAGAACTCAGCATTGGGAAGGAGAAGTTGCTCTTGCTGCTGAGGCTCCTCCTTCCCCTCTGTCCCACCACAATCACTTACCTCTCTCTTCCAGTATCCAGACTTTGAGTGTGTGTTGTACTGGCAGAAATGGTGCTGCTAATCAACAGAGTTGATAGCCTCTGATTTATTGTGGACAAAAATTCATTTCTGGCTTTTCAAATGTCTTGGCAGAATAAATTGTAGAGGGGTCTCCCTAAAACAGGAGCAATAAGTTCCTGCCATCCTTCTTGAAGCATTGGAGACCCCTGTCACCATCATATGAATCACCCCTACTCCTGGAACAAAATTAGGTCACTTTGAAAGGACATTTGTTTATAAATGGCAGCCAAAGTGACTGAACAAACTTGACGTCTTCAATGGTCATGGAGTTAATGTTTGCGTACAGACTTCCAAATTTGTTATTACAGAGTAGAGGTAGCAAATAGATTTGCAACTATACTAAGTCTACAATGTAGACTAGTTCATTGAAATTTGTTTGGAGTTCTGTGAGCAGATCTGTGCGCTGGACCTTAGGAAGGATACATGGGCCATGGAGGGAGTACAAGAATGTTATCTGGATTTCAGGGTTTAAGATATTATTCAAACAAGGCCTGTTTTGACTAGAACTTTGAAAGCTAAGAGATGATCTGGTTGGAGTCTTCAAGATAATAACAGGGAAAGACAGAGTAGATAAAGATAAACTTTCTCCACTGGTTACAGAATCTGGTTAGAACAAGGGGACATTATCTGAAAATTAGGGCCAGAGCTTTCGGAAGAGATGTTAGGAGGCACTTCTACGCAAGGGGTGGTAGAAGTTTACAACTCTTGCACAAATAATATCAGTTATTAATTTTAAATATGAGATTGATTTGGTTTGTTAAAGATACTCAGGGATGTGGAGGTAGACCGATGGAGTTAGGCCACAGATTAGTTATTGAACAACAGAAGAAGCTTGACAGGCTGAATTTCCCACTCATAAAAGTCCTTGTAGTTGAAGGGACTGTGACATGATGGTATGGATCGGAAATTGGCTGAGGTGGAAAATGGTAAGCCTATGGGTGTTTTCCGGATGATAGGAAGGTACGTGGGGCTGGAGGTAGTTTCATAAAATAAGGTTTATTGTCACATATACTCAAGTACAAAAGTACAGGAGGACCGTGAAAAGTTTACATTATTACCCAACATGTTGTCATCTAGGGTACAAATCTTAGATACAAAACAGAGAAATAAAGAAATAAAGAAAAACATTGTTAAATTACCCTACAGACATTCAAAAGATAAGTTAGATATATAAGAAATAAAGTTACAGTGATAAACATTGTAGGCTTGTGTAAAAGGCTTGAAGTAGATCAATGCAGGGGCTTCCACATGTGGTCTGGCCTGGCTCACAAGCCTCTGACCTCCTGCACCAGTCCCCAGTCCAACAACTGTTTCTGCTCTGCTCTGGGCATGCTGGTCATCCTGCTTTCACATACTGATGGATAATAAGATTGCTGATGTTGCTGTAAATTTGAATGGATTTGGGATGACAAGATACAATTTCAAGGGTTTCAGAAGAGATTCTGCTTGGAAATGCAGTGAATAAATAGGAGGATAGCAGCAAAGTCCCGATGGATGCTGACATTGGTGAAATGACGCATCACACGGCAGATAAAATTTGACACATAGAATGCGAAGTGATGCACTTGAAAAATGAGAAATGGCATGATAAACCAAATTAAGTTTTAAAGATGCAACAGAAACAGAAAACCTGGGGTATTGCATTCACAAATCTTTGAAGGTTTGACAAGATTTAAAGATGAGTTGCAAAGGCTGTCAGTATAAGCACATGAAATACTTGGCTTTTTAAAGGAGGTACACAGTGAAAAAGCAAGCGAGTTATGATAGAAATCTATTAGATAATAGTCAGGCCTTGGTTAGAGTGTTGATTTTGATTCTGGATACTTCAATTTATGAACATAAGGCTCTAGTGAGGAACAGGAGAAAGGGAGGACTGCAGATACTGGAGAGTCATAGTTGAAAAGTGTGGCACTGGAAGAGCACAGCAGGTCAGGCAGCATCTGAGGAGCAGGAGAGACAACGTTTTGGGCATAAGCACTTCATCAGGATAGTGGGAGGGGAGGGGACTGAGAGATAAATAGGAGGGTGGGGGTTTGGGGCTAGGTGGAAAGATAGCTGGGAAGGCGATAGGTAGATTCAGGTGGGCGGGATTCTTTGTGATAGGTGGGAGAGAAGGGTGGAGTGGATAGGTGGGAAGGAAGATAGAGAGGTGGTACAGGTCAAGAGGGCAGTGCCAAGTTGGAAGGTTGGATATTGGATAAGGTAGGGAGACGGGAGATTTGGAAACTAGGGAAGTTGACATTAATGCTATGTGGTCGAAGGGTCCCAAAGCGGAAGATGAGGTATTCTTCCTCCAGTCATCGGGTGGCTTGGATTTGGTGGTGGAGGAGGCATAGGGCTTACATATCCTTGGTGGAGTGGGAGCGGGAGTTGAAGTGGTCGACCACAGGGCAGTGGGGTTGTTGGGTGCTTGTGTCCCAGAAATGTTACCCGAAATGCTCTTTGAGATGCTCCTCGAGTTGGTGTTCTGTCTCTCGATGTAGAAGAGACACATCGAGAACAATGGACACGGTAGATGAGGTGGGTAGATGTGCTGGAAAATTTCTGCCAGATGTGAGAAAATCCTTTGGGGCCTTGGATGGAGGTGATGGCGGAGGTGTGGGTGCAGGTTTTACATGTCTTATCTCAGCAAGCAAGTGACAGGTGTGGAGGGTAGGTTGGTGGGAGGCATGGACTTAACAAGGGGGTCATGGAGGGAATAGTCTCTGCGGAATGCAGATAGGAGTGAGGAGGGAAATATATCTCTGGTGGTGGGGCCATTTGTAGATGGCAGAAATGGCGGAGAAAAATATGCTGTATCCGGAGATTAGTTGGGTGGAAGGTAAAGGCTAGGGCAATTCTATCCTTGTTGCGGTTGGAGGGGTGGGGTTCAAGGGCGGAGGTGCAGAAAGTGGAGGAGATGTGCTGGAGGGAATTGTTGACTACGTGGGAGGGGAAATTGTGGACCTGGAAGTAGAAGGTCATCTGGGATGTCCTGAAGTGGAATTGCTGCTCTTGGGAGCAGATACGGCAGAGGAGGAAGAATTGTGAGTAAGGGAATGCATTTTTAAAGGAGGCTGAGTGGGAGGAGATGTAGTCCAGGGACCTGTGGGAGTCGGTGGGTTTGAAATAGATGTTCGTGTTGAGTCGGTCACTGGAGAGGTCCAGAAAGGGGTGGGAGGTGCCCGAGATGATCCAGGTGAACTTAAGGTCAAGGTGGAAGGTGTTGGTGAAGCTGATGAACTGTTCAACCTCCTTGTGGGAGCACAAGTTGGCACCAATACAGTCATCAATGTAGCAGAGGAAAGGGTGGTGGATGGTGCCTGTGTAACTATGCAAAGTGGACTGTTCCACGTACCCGATGAAGAGGCAGGCATAGCTGGAGCCCATGCAGGTGCCCGTGGCTACCCCTTTGGTCTGAAGGAAGTGGGAGGATTCAAAGGAGAAGTTGCTGAGGGTGAGGGCTAGTCCCACCAACTGAATGAGTATGTCGGTGGAGGGGTACTGATTAGGTTGGTTGGAGAGGAAGAAATGAGGTTGTGACATAAATGATGACGGTCAAGTGGGCGGAAGCGGTGTATTCGGTGGCACGTGTAAGGGCAGAAATGACTGTCTGGGTATTATTCGCGGAAGAGGTGGCTTTGGCAGTGGCTGCGTAGGCAACATGATCAGCAGAGCTTCTGTGAGTGACAGCAGGGGGGGGTGGGGGCAGAAGAGGCACGTTCGGCAGCAACCGTGGGAGCGGAAGTGGTGTCTACGCCAGCGTAAGAATGAATGATGATCTTGGCAGTGTGTACAGGGGCAGAATGGTTGTTGGCAACATTCTGGTGAATGACATCAATGAGGGTGGAAGTAGCAAAGGTGATGGCAGCATTCAAGGGGGTGGAGTTTTCCAAATCTCCCCTCCCCCCACTTCATCCCATATCCAACCATCCAACTTGCACTGTCCTCTTGACCTGTCCTACCTGTCCATCTTCTTTCCCACTTATTCGCTCCCTCTCCCCTCTAACCTATCACAATCACGCCCCCTCCCCCGGCATCCACCTATTGCCTTCCCAGCTACCTTCCCCCAGCCCACCCCCACCCTCTATTTATCTCTCAGCCCCTTTCTCACTCACCATATTCCTGATAAAGGGCTTATGTCTGAAACATCGACTCCCCTGTTCCTCAGATGCTACCTAACCTGCTGTGATTTTCCTGCTCTACACTTTTCGACTATTGTGAGGTAGAGCACCAGTTAACCAGAATGATACCGAGCTGAGGGGATTGAGTTATGTAGTGATCCAGAGATTGTCTTCCTTCAAGCAGCAAAGTTTAAGATGTTACAGAGATGTTCTAATTTCTGAAGGGTTTTGATAGAATGGATAGGAATGATCCGTCGAGGAAATTAGGAAAATAGATTTTACTCATCCTTTTGCTAAGATCTGGCATTTTTTCTGGAATCTGAAACTCTGCGATAATCTTTAACACTGGCACTCTGCAAGGGTCCATGCTCAGACCCTTACTATACTCCCCATATACTCATGACTGTGTGGCCGAATTTTGCCCTAACTCTATTTATAAGTTTGCTGGTGACACCTCTGTTGTAGGTCAGATCTCAAACAATGACAAGACAGAATACAGGAAAGAAGTAAAGTGCTTGGTGGCATGGTGTAAAGATAACAATCTCTCCCCCAACATCAGCAAAACAAAAGAGCTGGTCATTGATTTCAGGGGAAGCAAGGTCGAGGGCACATTCCTGTCTGAACCAATGGCGCTGGGGTGGAAATGGACGAGAACGTCAAGTTCCTGGGAGTGATGGTCACCAACAATCTGTCTTGGTCCATCCACACTGATGCTATGGTCAAGAAAGCACATTAGTGCCTCTACTTCCTCAGGAGGCTAAGGAAATTTGTATGTCTCTAAGACTCTTGCCAATTTTTATAGATGCACCATAGAAAGCATTCTAACTGAATGCATCATGGCTTGGTATGGCAACTACAGAGAGTTGTGAACACAGCCCAGTCTATCGTGCAAGCCACCTTCTATCCATTGACTCCATCCTCAAGAAGGCAGCCACATAATCAAAGACCCTTCTCACTCCTTTGTCCTCTTCCATCGAGCAGAAGATACAAAACCTTAAACAAACATACCAACAGGTTCAAGATCAGTTTCTTCTCCACTGTTATCAGATTTTTGAATGGATCTCTCAAATTTTAAATTTAAATGTTGATCTCACTTTTGGTGCACCTTCTCTGTAGCCATAGGATTGTATTCTTTGCTCTATCCTATTAGCTTAATGCACTTTGTTTGGTATGATCTACCTGTTCTGAACATAGAACAAAATTTTTCACTCTATATTGATACATGAGACAATAATAAATCAGTCAAATCAAATCAAAGTTTTGCTTGAAGGGATCGTGAAAACAGACACAGTGGTCACCTTCAAAGGTGAATTTTGTAGCTCCATTAGGAAAGGACTAGGAATGGAATGAATTTAATAGTTATTTTTTGATAAGAGACATGGCAAGATCTAAGGCCTCCAACTGTGTTGTCTAATTCTATGGTACTTGTTTGCTCATCTCAATCATTATTGCCTAGCCTTACCTCATCATCAAATATGGAAAGTTAATTTTATCCTTTGACTTTTTCAAAATGATGTTCATTGTGCCCATGCAATGTGAGATATATATATATGTATACATATTGTTGTGGTCCTGTTCGCCGAGCTGAGAATTTGTGTTGCAGACATTTCGTCCCCTGTCTAGGTGACATCTTCAGTGCTTGGGAGTCTCCTGCGAAGCGCTTCTGTGATGTTTCCTCCGGCATTTATAGTGGTTTGTCTCTGCCGCTTCCGGTTGTCAGTTCCAGCTGTCCGCTGTAGTGGCTGGTATATTGGGTCCAGGTCGATGTGTTTATTAATAGAATCTATGGATGAGTGCCATGCGTCTAGGAATTCCCTAGCTGTTCTCTGTTTGGCTTGTCCTATAATAGTAGTTTTGTCCCAGTCGAACTCATGTTGCTTGTCATCTGTGTGTGTGGCTACTAAGGATAGCTGGCCCTGTCGTTTCATGGCTAATTGGTATTCATGGATATGGATCGTTAGCTGTCTTTCTGTTTGTTCAATGTAGTGTTTTGTGCAGTCCTTGTATGGGATTTTGTACACTACGTTGGTTTTACTCATGCTGGGTATCGGGTCCTTTGTCCTGGTGAGTTGTTGTCTGAGAGTGGCTGTTGGTTGTGTGCTGTAATGAGTCCTCATGGTCTGGCTGTCATTTCAGAAATGTTCTTGATGTATGGTAATGTATCATATCCAGCCCATTGTGTCATTAACATTTCCTGAGTATCACAGGTATTCAGGAGAGGCATGGTACTCATCCACAGATTCTATCAACAAACACATCGACCTGGACCCAATATACCGGCCACTGCAGCGGACAGCTGGAACTGACAACCGGAGACAAACCACTAAAAATGCCAGAGGAAACAACACAGAAGCACTTGACCGGAGGCTCCCAAGAACTGAGGATGTCACCTAGACAGGGGACGAAACATCTGCAACACAAATTCCCAGCTCGGCGAACAGAACCACAACAATGAACACCCGAGCTACAAATCTTCTCACAAACATATATATATATAAGAAAATTCCACAGGATGACTATTCTCTGAGTGAACTAACCTCTCCATATTTCAGTCCTAAAAGCTGTTATTGTCCCTGTTTAGACAGCATAATGTCCATTGTTGTAGAAGGGAGATATTATTCAAATGAAAGCAATTTTACTTTTGCTGTGAAAGCTTTTTGAATTCTAGTTTAGTGCTGGAGAAGTGGCAGTTGCTTACTTGAATTAGGAATAGCAACAGAAATATGTACAGAATTGTGAAAGATTTGTGATCTATCTGGTCACTCAGATTACCTGGCCTTTAATCAGATTGTGATCTACTCGCATTAAAGACCAGGCATATGTTTTTAATTTATTGGTAATATGAATTAACTCCACATCAACTCATTTTGAAATATTGAGTGTGGTAAAGAGATGTCAACTGTCCTGTTTCCTTTATTTAGGTGTCTTTTTTGGTGAAATGCCATGACTTTCTTGTATTAAGGGTAAGTCAGACAATGTGTAGTTTTCAAGTGACAGAAACCAACTGAAAGAGGTTGTGGGCATGTTGCTTTGTAAGATGATGGAGTAATTGCTCTATCTTCTTGAGAGTCAAGTATAAAAGTGGATTGTCACCTCAGTGCATTTGGTGCTGTCAGAAATGTTGTATTTAGACGAGAATTGTTATAATGACCCCAGCTGGATGTAGAAAAATCAGCTCCACCATTCAATATGGCTAATCCCCTATCTCATTGCAATATTAATGAGGGTCGATAGTGTGGCAGGAAAGTTCTTAGGGAAGTATGGGAACTCAGGCCAGACCAGGCCAGGACTGGGACAAGTTGTGGGGTAGAGTCGGTTCAAGTAGTTTCAGCAGGTACAGGCCAGTTTTATTGAATTGGGGCTAGGTTGGGTGGGGTAGGATTGGGTCTGCTGGCATGCATTTGTTGTGGCTGAGATTATCAGTGCTGAGTCAGAGATTCAGTTTAATAGTTACAGAAAAGTAAGGGCAAGTTGTCAATTCCCTAATATTCCCTGGGTAACAATTAGGCTGAACTGTGATGGAATGCTCCAAGTTATCTGACTACAAAAGTTTTTTCAGAGCATTCCAGATGCTGGGAAATTGCCAATTGGAAAGTTAAATTTTCCAGGCACTTCCCATAAAGTCTGCTATATTGGGGTTCCTGTATGGTCCTGACACCAAACTCTGGTCTGCTTCAGCAATTCTTTGGCGATTTGTATATCCAGCCCATTGTGTCATTAACATTTCCTGAGTATCACAGGTATTCAGTAATATTGCTGGTTCATGACAAGATTACTAACTCGAACCTTGATTGACAGTTCAGTAACCAAAAGCTCCTTTCATCTGTAAAGAAATATGATAAGCTTTCACTGGTTCTTCAGGTCAGTTCAGTTTGTTCAGATTTGTTACATGCCTAAGGGCCTATGACTACATTCTTTGAGCAAAATGCTCCATGGAATAAGAGTGTTTTTTAAATCCTGGAATAAGATTATTTCTTATCATGATCTCAGAACTCCAGCACATACTTTTGAGAGTAAAGTAATGCATTGCTACCTATAAAGTGCTCATTTAATTTTGCTTCCCCTGTATGCAGTATCTGACCTGAGCTGGTCTGTCAGAAGGATACATTGTCAGAAAAATCTGCACAACACAAGTTCCAACTCAATAACCCAATAACCCAAGTTTTAAATGCCAATGCACAAAGAATAATCGGAAAATTTGAGTAACAGGTATTGAAGTATTCAATCAGATATGAATGTATTGAATGATGGACCAGGCCTGAAACATGGTCCTATCTCCCAGTAGACAGTGATGCAAGGAATAGGGAGAGAGTGCAGTTGAACACGTGGCTGCAAGGATGGTGTAGGAGGGAGGGCTTCAGGTATTTGGACAATTGGACTGCATTCTGGGGAAGGTGGGACCTGTACAAGCAGGACGGGTTGTACCTGAACCAGAAGGGCACCAATATCCTGGGGGGTAGGTTTGCTAGCAATCTTCGGGGGGGTTTAAACTAATTTGGCAGGGGGATGGGATCCGGACTTGTAGTCCAGCAAGTAGATTAGCTGTTTTTCAGGATGTCCAAGAATGTAGGGAGGCTGTGAAGAAGGTAGCACAGACAGGGAATACTTGCGGACACAGAGATGGGCTCAAGTGCGTATACTTCAACGGAAGAAGTATCAGAAATAAGGTCGGTGAACTTAAGGCGTGGATAGGTACCTGGGACTACGATGTTGTGGCCATCACGGAAACGTGGATAGAAGAGGGACAAGAATGGTTGTTGGAGGTTCCTGGTTACAGATGTTCCAGTAAGATTAGGGAGGGTGGTAAAAAAGGAGAGGGGGTGGCGTTGCTAATTAGAAATGGTATAACAGCTGCAGAAAGGCAGTCCGAGGGGGATCTGCCTTTAGAGGTAGTATGGGCTGAAGTCAGAAATAGGAAAGGTGCAGTCACCTTGTTGGGTGTTTACTAGAGGCCCCCCAATAGCAGCAGAGATTTGGAGAAACAGATTGGGAAACATAATTTAGAAAAGTACAGAAGCCACAGGGTAGTAGTTATGGG
>NC_057711.1:95334292-95338183 GCF_004010195.1 Chiloscyllium plagiosum | reverse complement strand
GGGGTTCAACCCTGTCAAGTGTGAGGTTGTCCATTTTGGAAGGACAAATAAGAATGCGGAATACAGGGTTAACGGTAGGGTTCTTAGTAAGGTGGAGGAGCAGAGGGATCTTGGGGTCTATGTTCATAGATCTTTGAAAGTTGCCACTCTGGTGGATAGAGCTTGTAAGAAGGCCTATCGTGTATTAGTGTTCATTAGCAGAGGGATTGAATTCAAGAGTCGTGAAGCGATGTTGCAGCTGTACAGGACCTTGGTTAGGCCACATTTGGAGTGCTATGTGCACTTCTGGTCACCTCACTTTAGGAAAGATGTGGAAGCTTTGGAGAGGGTGCACAGAAGATTTACCAGGATGTTGCCTGGAATGGAGAATAGGTCGTACGAGGATAGGTTGAGAGTGCTAGGCCTTTTCTCATTGGAACGGCGAAGGATGAGGGGTGACTTGATCGAGGTTTATAAGATGATCAGGGGAATAGATAGAGTAGACAGTCAGAGACTTTTTCCCCGGGTACAACAGAGTGTTACAAGGGGACATAAATTTAAGGTGAAGGGTGGAAGGTATAGGGGGGATGTCAGGAGTAGTTTCTTTACCCAGAGAGTGATGTGGGCATGGAATGCGCTGCCTATGGGAGTGGCAGAGTCAGAATCATTGGTGACCTTTAAGCGGCAATTGGATAGGTACATGGATGGGTGCTTAAGCTAGGACAAATGTTCGGCACAACATCGTGGGCCGAAGGGCCTGTTCTGTGCTGTATTGTTCTATGTTCTATCTATGTTCTAGAAATAAGGTTCAGAGGACTCTTGTGGTGCAGTGGTAGTGTCCCCACACCTGGACCAAGAAGCCTAGGTTCAAGTCCCACCTACTCCAGAGACTTGTAATATACATGTTGATTAAGGAAAGTAAGTTACATTGAAACTGAGATTAGCAAAAATTACAAGAAGTAAGGACCATTATTGGTCCTCAAGGCTAAATTTTCCTCTTTACCACAATTACCAGATAAGTCTGGCAGGACAAAAACAACATTTGTCCACTTATTAGAAGCTAACCTCAGTGAATTTCCTCGGATTCAGTTTGTCATGACAAGCTTCTAGTTCAATTTCTTCTTGCACATTAAATTCCTCACTGTAAGTAGAAGATGGTGACATAGTAGCAACGGACTAGAAATTCAGAGATTCAAGCTAATGCTCTGGGATGTGTTCCACCACAGCAGCTGGGAAAATTTAAATTCAATTAATACAGTCTGGAATTAAAAGCTTGTCTCAATAATGGTGACCTTGAAACTATTGTACACTCACTGAAATTACAGTATCTAGCGAAAATAAATTCAGAAATGTGTTACTTGATCTGTTGGAATAAGGAACATGGGCTTTGACGAAATGTGAATTAAATTTACAAATCCAAAGGATAAAGCAAGTGGTTGGATTTCCAGTCCAAGCTTGCAATAACATGGAATCTGTTTTTTGAATGTTTATTTTGTTAAATATCTATTTACCATTGCAAAATGGTCTGGACATCTGTGATTTAATTTTATCTAGCTTTACTTTGTGGTTTAATTTGTATATGATTTATGTATAGCTTAGCCTCTGTAGCCTCTGTGTGTGATTACAATCTCGGCATATGGGCTGTGGTGTATCTGCTGGACTTTCAGATAGTCTCATGTCTATAAATCAGTTCCTACATCCTCTTTTTTAATTAAATGGAGGTAAAATGTTTCAACCCAATGGTATGAAAAATTATCATGGCATGCAGGAATGTAGAGTTGAGGTTAAAACCTGATTATGCATGACTTTAATCATTCATGATGTTATGGAATGCCAGAGCAGACTAAAGAGTCGAATGGCCTACTCTTGTTCCGTGTTTCGATGTTCATCTGTTCCTGCCTCTGAGCCAGAAGTTTGGGGTTTCCATTTGTCAGGGTTTGATGGCCGAGGAAGGTACATTTGTATTGCAGCCAAAAGCTAAAATATCCTTTAGGTACATTGATGGCACGTAAAACGAATAATAGAGATTCTGGTCAGCCATAAGATGGAATAAAAATGGAGTCTCTACCTTCATGATCTTTGCGTATGAAAATGTATCTTGCCACAGCATTCGTCCCCCATTCTGTTTACAGTGGACTCAGGACCTACCTCCATATTTTGCCTATATTAGTGTCTGACCATCCTAAGGCTAGAGAACAGAAAAATTGAAACTACAATGTTTCCTTGTATTCTGCGGACCACCAAGCTTCATTGTTGAGCAAACTGGTGTAAAGGGGGTAGAAAGAGAAATAACAATGAATTTGAACTGTAAAATAAGGTAAAATGGTAACCATGCATGTAACCATCGGACTAGTCATTTAGGTACTGGGTTAAGCTAATGCAGCCACAAAATTATTCTGTAATTTAATGCGTTCATCTATCAATGGTGGCTTAGTTTCAAAGAAATCACATTTGAATGTAAACTGCATTCACTCGGTATACCCTACTCTTACCTAATAATTTGATCTTTTGATCAATTAATGATTCTGTTGTCTATTTTCACTATCCTTGCTCTTGACACTGTGGGTGATGATGAATGGTAAAGCTGGTTACACAACTAGATCATTGTGCAAATTGGAAATTAAAACAACCCTAACAGTTCTCTTTCAATTTTTTGTGTATCATGCATTTGAAAATTATCCAAAACAATTAAATCTACAGTCTTTTTCATTCAACATGGAAGTCGAAAGTTTCATAGGAATGTATGAAATTGTTATAGTTTATTTTCAGAATGTCAAGAAATATGATTTAGTGAGTTGGATATCCAAAAGTATAATAGACATTGTAATTAATTAATTATTATAATGACACTACAACTGAATATTGTATAACTGGTTGAATATTACAGTGCAATTTATTGAGGTAAATCTCTCTGGAGTTCATATCTATTTGAAATAACTGGAACAACTACAGCGAGTAATGAATTGTGATGAAATAGTCATCAACAGTAGCTGTACCTTAATTTGAGAATGATATCTACTCAATGTGTTGTGTTATGTCTGATGATCAGCATGTTAGTACATTTAAGAGACATGCTCATGATACCATCACTGCATCATAACATGTGAACTGAAGGTATAAAGATCTCAGACTCCATCTTCTCTGGAGCCACTTGAAGCATGACATGCTAATGGAAGCATCTTGCTGTCTGTTACTGAGTAGCCTTTACTAGCCAGCCACTTTGGCCAGAAATTTCTGATCTCTTCAGTGATATGGGCAATGGTGAGAAATGAGGGAAAACCACAACAAAATTGATTAAAAGAAAACGAATCTTGGCATTGAGAAACAATGCTGCTTGTCCCTTAAGGTTCACATGTTCAGCTCAGTACATTGTTAATATGTTGTGACTATCTTTGTAAGCATTTACATGTCATTAATAACATAACTCACCTCACTTCAATACTGGTCACTGCACAAATTTTCATATCGGGATTTGGCCCCCTGTAGTTTCTTGGGGAAGTACGTACCACTCAGGCAAAAGCTCTGAGTTCGAGTCTCATCTGAGAACTTGACAGTCATTGAAGGTGTATCATAACATGGTCAAATACCTATAGGTGAAAATGTGTTGCTGGAAAAGCGCAACAGGTCAGGCAGCATCCAAGGAGCAGGAGAATCGATGTTTCGGGCATGAGCCCTTCTTCAGGAATGAGGAGAGTGTGCCAAACAGGCTAAGATAAAAGGCAGGGAGGAGAGACTTGGGGGAGGGACATTGGAAATGCGATAGATGGAAGGAGGTTAAGGTGAAGGTGATAGGCCAGAGTGGGGGTGGGGGCGGAGAGGTCAGGAAGAAGATTGCAGGCTAGGAAGGTGGTGCTGAGTTCGAGAGTTGGGACTGAGACAAGGTGGGGGGGAGGGGAAATGAGGAAACTGGAG
>NC_057711.1:95317242-95330823 GCF_004010195.1 Chiloscyllium plagiosum | reverse complement strand
TTAGCCTGCTTGGCACACTCTCCTCATTCCTGAAGAAGGGCTCATGCCCAAAACATCGATTCTCCTGCTCCTTGGATGCTGCCTGACCTGCTGCGCTTTCCCAGCAAAACATTTTCAGCTCTGATCTCCAGCATCTGCAGTCCTCACTTTCTCCTAGACAAATACCTATAGCACATGGTAAAAGTGGGAATGTCTCCTAGTCAGCAACAAACATGTGTTAGCTGCAATGTAGCAGCTTCCCCATGTTAAAATACTTCACATATAGGTTCCTGCAATGTACAAGTGCCATCCACATTCCAATGAGCTATCACGCATGCTCTCTGGTCAAATGGTCATGATGTCTGTTCCATGACATAGTATGGTAGGGAGTACAGGATTTAGTTGTTCATCCTTCCTTCTATGTTGCTGCTCTGTCTCATTATTAAGGCTGTGGCAATGGATGGTGAGCAACAAAGGTTTATCAGAAGGGTGTGAAGAGAAACTGGATTGGTTAGGATTTTATTCACTGGTGTTTAGAAGACTGAGGTAAGATCTTATAGAAACCTATGAAATTCTAATTAGACTAGACAGGATAAATTTAAGAAGTTTTTTTTCCCCATGACGGGAGTTCAGAATCAGGGGTCAGAGTCTAAGTATACAGGGTAGACCATTTCGGACTGACATGAGGAGAAATTTCTTCACCCAAAAATATATGAGCGTATAGAGTTCTTTGTCACAGAAAGCACTTGAGGGTCAAAACATTAAATGTTTTCAAAAAAACATTCGATGTAATTCTTAGGGCTAAAGGGATCAAAGGGTATGGGAAGAAAGTAGGAACAGGGTGTTGAGTTTGATGATCACCTACAATTATATTTAATCGCAGAGACTCATATTTTCAATGTTTCTAAAGTGCTCAAACTGAGATTTAGCTTGATAGGAAAGTTTTCACCATTCTGAGCTGTTGCTGCTAAGTTCTTTGAATCTTTCATGTCAAAGTCATTGTGATTGAAGGAAAGCTTCAGAGTGGTTTTAAAACATTGTCTTTGTCATTCCCTAGAAATCTAGCCATTTAAATTTTGAGGTCTTGGAAGCTGAAGACATTTTGTAGTAATGTGATCAGAATGTCCAGTTGATTGAACTTGGTATAATAGGGGTTTTAGCTGAATACACACAAAGGTGGCTTCAAGAAAGCATTTACTTGATGGCCTGCCCATTTGAATCCAAAGGATGTGTGTCGGTATTGCTGGTGAAATTCTCCACACTCTTATATATCATCTACATTGTAGGCCCAGATCTCATTGCACTGCAAGAGTATGGTGACAATAACAGCTGTTGACATTAAGGGTCAAATTTACAACTGGACATCGTGGATAGTATTATCATGTGAATGGCCACATTTAGATTTTTGGGCAAGAATCTCATTTTCCTCCACATCCCAAGCCCTGCACCATTAACTGGATTGGGAATAGCTCCTGAGAAAAAATCATACCTGCCCGTGATGAGATTGGGATCGCTGTTTTAAATAGACACAGAAGTCAGAATTCCTCCTGCACACAATTTTATCAATCATTTCTGGAATTTTGAAGTTCATTAAAAGCCTACCAGGTTTGAGGGTCTATGAAGAAACTGGAAAACCTGTTGAGGAGTTTGCACCATTTTGAAAAATATGTTTAAGGGGTTTTCACAATATCAAATATCACTCTTTGAAGTTGTATTTACTGAACATGTATTGTTAATTCAGTGATTCATCACAGAATTGGTCCTGAAAATGATGCTTATATTAGCCTTGCATTGTACTGCATATGAATAAATATACATTTTCAATGGAGAAGGTACCAAAATGCAGTCAAAAATATTGCAAAAATGTCAGCCAGTTTATGCTTCCATCTTTTCTGCTGTAATTTAAGATGATCTGGCTGACTAAAAAATCATGAACTGTTTTGACTCACAAGAAGACTGCACTTGAAACAAACCTGTCTATGTGCTCCCTTACATTGATTGACATGCACTGTCCTTTGAAATCAAATGAGCACCTTCTTTCCTTTCTTTCCAAGAGGATGATCTATTGTGTAGAAAACTTTGGCTATTATCAAAACTTGACTGAGTTGTAACTCCTAATGGGTTGCAGCAAAGGAGGTATTCCATTCATCTGAGAAAGAATGACAGCTTCAAAACAGTTGTTGTTTCTTATTTGTTGATTTGAGCAGATGGGATTGAAAATATTCCAAGGATATTTTACATGTCAGAATGCATGTTTCTCAGAATCAATGGTATAGAGTTTGTTATTAGATTGTGGCAGGTTTTTTTTCCCTCAACAAATGTACATTTTTTCTACTATTAATGCATGGGATCTGAGGACCTAGTACATACTGGTGCGGTGGAGGACGCATAAGAGCAAAGATGTGGCATGTGTTGATGATGAAAGTGATCTGAGGGTGCATGAATGATGAGTACACGTGGGGTGGAATGGTTGATGTAAGGGTATATTGTGGGATTGTGTTCAAATAATGACTGAAATTGGTGAATGACAAAAATAGCCTCCTCAATTCAGTAACCGCATGAACACAAGTTTGAGGAGCAATAGAATCCGAAATACAGTTCTTACAAGAGCCCCTTTATACATTGTTCTTACATATATTAAAATTCCATTACTATGGTGTTACATTGTTTATCTATGGTACACAAGGTTTGAGAGGATTTTGTCCTGGGAGACAGGAGATGGGCTAAACCGTGCTGGAGCCTAGTACAATTGCAACATTTAAATTGCAACATTTAAACATTTATCTGGATGGAGGGATATGGGCTGGGTGCTGGCAGGTGGGTCTAGATTGGGTTGGGATATCTGGTCAGCATGGACAAGTTGGATCGAAGGGTCTGTTTCCGTGCTGTACATCTCTATGACTCGATGTGCTACGTGCTGGCTGCTACTTCTGATGGGATTAAAAACGTCTGAACAGTCTACTTGCATAATTAAAGTTATTAGTCCTATTGTCTTTTAAGTTAGTAAATGTTATTAAAGTTACTGGGTCTTTAGGCCCTAAGTAATTTATAAATTGTATTTGTGCTTGATAAAAGAATAAAAGAAATTAAACTGATTACTGCAGCTGGGTTGTGAGATTTGTTTATTATTTGCTGGTGTGAGTTTCATTCATTCATGCAATTTCACTTAAGCGCTGTTTTGACAATTAGTTTCTTAAAGGGATAATGGCCCAGTTACAAGGACATACTAATTGGGGAAACTGTTTAGTGTTCTGTAATGTATCCTGATCCAGGAGATAGTTGTTAAGAGCTGATTAATATTATAATGTTTCATGGAAACTTGATTGGGATAGTATTGTTTATGATAATGACACCTATTCAGAGTTAACAAGGGCTGATAAGGTACAAAAATGCACTAATGTGCTTGAAAGGGTTGTTTTGATTAGAAAGGGTTGTTTTAAATTTGGTCTATCTTATGTAAAATATACTACAGAACTGCAGTTTTATGAATGAATGAATGAATGAAAGAAACCGTGTTATAGAAGAGAGTTATGAATGAATGAAATGGGAGCACAGTGTTTGCTTGTGAGTGGGTTAGTAAAGGAGTTATGAATTAATAAACATAAAGCACTTGTGAGTGGGAAATACAAAGTGCTTGTGAGTGGGTTAGTGAAGAGACCTAGAATACAATATCTCACAAAATGGAGGGCCACAGAAGTGATATGGGGAGGTGGGGGGGGGGGGTGTATGGGAGACCTGAGGAGGCATGGAGTCACATGGGAATGTGTGGGGTTCTTTCCATATTCTTGGGAACCAGGATACAATGTTAGAGAAATGAGATGGACCTTCCATCAGTTTGCTGCTGCAACCACAGTCCTAATGCAATCCAGCATAGTTCGTAAACTGCATTATAAAGCAGACCTTCGTGCACAAGCTATGTTCAGTTTGTGAGATGCAAAAGTGCATAAGTTGAGTCTTCCAAAGTCAAAGGAAAATTCTGCCCAAAGACTTTACTCAACTTGTGCAAGTCTTTGTTGTCAAACTCTCTTTGACATAGTTTGTGGAAGGCTGAACTAATGCAGCTGATCCAATGACATCTTCATTAATGGCTTAATGATCACCGTGAGCCATTTGCCAGTAATGTTTAAATCAGGAAGTACCTCTGTGAAAATATTATGCAAACTTTCTTTTTAAATGTGTTTACAAATCTGTGGCAAGTTAAGAACAGTATTATGAAAATCACTTCCTTTTTGTCATTTGGCCTATAGTCTTTTGCCTAGTGTTAGTTGTGAGTCTGTGGACAGCATCCTTACTGCAGAGTAAGAATGTTAATGTTTTCAAACATGTTTATGTTTATGTTGCAAGGATCTGAGAATATAATTCTTGCTGATACTCCAATGCAGCAGTCCTGAGTGCAGCATTGTCAAAGGAGTTGTCTTCTGTCATTTAAAGGACATGTTTGCCATCTCAAGTGAACATAAAAGGACCCATGACAGTATTCTAAGCAGAGATGTTCTCCCAGTTTCTGAGCCAATGTCAGTCAACATCACATTTCAGATGAATGGCTTTTCATCAAAACCTAACCTGATGGGAACAGTGTGCTAGAAATCAAGGCCCACTAAACCACAATCTGTGATAAATATAAAAATGATCAACTGAGTCACCAAAATGGTTAATTTGACTGATTTTGACTGTCATCTAAGATAAAATAAACTCACTCTAGGTTTTCTCAATAAACAAGAATCATGCTTTAACAAGTGGCAAAATAGATTATTAACTACTACTATAAAAACTTACTGAATCCCCTTTAAAACCCAAAGCACACACATTCATTCACAAATAGGACTACACTGCAGAAATATCATAGCCGAAAACATAGGAAAAAGGAAACAAGTTCTGAGAATTAAAAGATTAAACCATAAGAGTGGAATGAGGTGACTTTATCACGTTAGTTGACTTTTTGGCGATAATGTCAAGTTGTTATAGAGTGCAGAGCAATAATAGGTCATCAATTTAGTAGGTGGTCAGTTGGTCTTCGCTTGAATTGGAAATTCTCCTTTTCAGAATCTTTGACAGTTGTTTTCTTTCACTTGTGGAACTTGGGTATGAAAGAAAGAGAAGTGTCTTAGCTTACAGGCTTTCTGAAGACCAGAGTTCCTCAATAGCTTGCTTACATCTGTGACAAATTACAACTGAAAAGTCCAGAAAATGTTAGTAGGCAGCTTTCAACCTATAGATACCTGGTACCAGTTTGTCTGACAGAAGTATCAAACTCAGCTTCGTGTGTAACCAATGTAAGAACCAAATTGTTCCACATTCCCTGCAACACAGCAATGTCCAAACTAACATGTTCCAGTGTTTATATTGTAAACACTACAGCAACTTAGCATGGCCAATTCACCTAACCTGCATATTTTTGGATTGTGGGGGAAACCGGAGCACCCGGACGAAACCCACACAGACATGGGGAGAATGTGTAAACTCCACACAGACAGTCACCTGAGGCAGGAATTGAACGTGGGTCTCTGGTGCTGTGAGACACAGTGCTAACCACTGTGCCACCGTGCCACCCAAAAGATATGCATTCCTTATAATGGTGACAATTTATTGACCTGAAATGTTAAGTTTGTTTCACTCTCCTCAGATGCTTCCCAATTGTAGATTATTTCTAACATTTTCAGTTTCTTATTTCAGATTTCTCATGTTGAGAGTATTATGTGTTACCAGCACACTGTTTGTGAGATTGCACTGTGCACAAATTAGCTGCCACAATTGCTGTATTATGACAATGATTTTATGACAAAAATAATTAATTTAATGTCAGGCACTTTGAGACATCCTGGAGGTTCAAAAAGCATATTCGACACTAATTCTACAGAAGTTTTGTGAAAATTCTTCAAGAGTTGAGCATACAGATTACTGCATTCCAGAAACCAACATACTCCAACGAAGCAAATGTACCCAATAGCGATAGACAATGTCTACAGGGCTGGTCTTAATGTAGTGACATTGTATTTGCTGCTGAGTTAAAAGCCTATGGGTTCGAGCCTCAATCACAAGACCAGGCTGTTCCTTAAGGCAGAGTTCATGAAATGTTGGAGGTGCTGCCTTTGGAATCACATAAGGCCCCTTCTGCCAGCTGAAAGGTATGTTGAGGAAGCTGTCAGGAGAGTGTATCATAGAATCCTTACAGTGTGGAAACAGACCCTTCAGCTCAGCAAATCCACACCAACCCTATAAAGAATATCCCACCCAGACCCATTCCCCAATATTTACCCCTGACTAATGTACCTAATCTACACAGCCCTAAACACTATGGACAATTTAGCATCGCCAATTCACCTATCTGTGAGGAAACCCACACAGACACAGGGAGAATGGGCAAACTCAACACAGACAGTTGAGCCTAGAATCAAATCCTGGTCCCTGGCACTGTGAGGCAATAGTGTTAACCAGTGAGTCACTGTGCCGCCTGTAAACCTATGAGAGTAACCCAATTCCTATAAGATATGTCCCTTCTCTACATGGTAATAACTTGTAGGACTAGTGGTAATATGCTGTGGTTGATTGCAAATTGTCTCACTGTCCTTAGGCAGAAAGGTGCAGATAATGGACTTACATATGTTTGTTGTGTAGATCTGTTCAATTTGAATATTAATTTTCCCATATTTTGGATGTGTTCAACTTCAGGAGGTTTCACAGAGGATTTCCTCTCTCGACCCTTTATCATACAATTCTCTGTCAGTCATTTAAGTGTGCATCTACCTCCATGATGCTACTGTTGTGCATCTTGCACACAGTTGCAGTGAAGTGCTCAGCAGTAACAGGACCATGTTAGTCACACTCTAGGAGTCATATTTAAACCCAGCTGTGTACAATTTCTAATGCTGCCACTCATCCTGCACTCCAAAATGCTAACAGTTCCTGCCCTCTGTGCTTTTCATTCACTCACAAGAGACACCTTATCAACCTTTATTTTCTGAGGACAAACCAGCCCCTTAACTGACTACTGTCCCCTTGACTGGACTAAGGACAGCTCCCCTTAAACGTTAAGAATTTGGCTATCTACTTGAAGCACCTGCAGTGTGTTTGCCGTGCAAGCTGCTGGCACATGGTGCAGCTGTGAGACTGATGGTGCATGATGCTATACAGCAACATGTCCACCCTTTGACTGATCACTGTTGACAATCTTAACAAGCTGCCTGACTTTGAGTATGAGCTAAAAAAGATAGAAATACTGAGTTTCAGGAATAAAGCAATAATGCTTTAAAGGCAGAGATGTTGAGAGCATCCAAATTAATGCAAAGTGTGTGAGTGCTAAGAAACTGACCAAAGAACCCTGAAGTGAATCCTGGTCCAATGAATAACTTGGGCTTTTGTCCTTACATGCAAAGAAGCCCGGCAACAATGTTACAATTTAAGGTGTCGGTGAGCTCTAAAGTGCAGTACTAAACTATATTATACTTTAGTCTAAAATATGCCATGATGCTTTGATAGGACAGAAGCTTCAACAGTGTCGATATCCATGGCTGCAAGGTGGTCAGTGCTTATGGAGCATGCTCTGAGATGTTGGGGAATATTGGCAAAGATGGATGCATGGAAAAGCTATTGGCAAGCTGCAGCCACCTGCTCTGAGTTACTCAGTTGAGTATTAGTTTTGTATTGTCTCTGACCAGCACTGGGGGAGGTGAGATTTGCCAATAATGCATGTAAACATGCTGTTCATTGTTCACTCGTGAGAGCATTGAAACCATAATGTTTTCTCTCAAAATCAAGAATCTAACTTTTCTTTTAATTTTCACTGTATTTCCCCAACATTGGCTACTCTGTTTAGGATCTGACAAAATACACCTTAATAGGAACAGAACTGAAACAGTGGTAAAAGATATAGAAATCTCATTTTTACAATATATCACTTTCTAAATGTTCATAGCTAATGCTGTGAAGCCATATGGAAGCAAACAGGAGACTAAGTTATACTCGCAGAATAATCAACATAAAACAAAACTTCTTCTTGTTTAAGATATTGATTAGGCCTCAGCTGGAATTCTGTGTCTAACTCTTCTTTCCAAACATAAAGGAGATTGACACTTTGGAAACAAATATAGTACAAGATCACAAGCTTAACATTCAGTCTAAGACTCCACAGCTAGCTAACTAAACTCAATGGGCTGGGTTGTTGTATTTTAGAAAGATATAGCTTCAGGCGATTTGATTGAAATTTTAACTGACCAGTTGATCAGGGATCACAGATCCAAGGTCTCATGGGCAGGAAAGATTAGATTAGGAGCTTCTTGTTTTTCTGTGAATATGGCCCTGTGCAACAGGCTTCTGGCATCTGCAGTGGATGATCATTCATTATATCTCTTAAAAAGAGTAACAGCCCTGTTTTGGTTGAAGCAGCAGTCACCTCATACAAAAAGCAGACAACCTGTAATTTTAACCAAGATCACTGTAAAATCCTTGATTTGTTCCAATCACCTCCAATGGTTAAAAATACATTTTGATTAATTAATTAAATGGGCTTTTAGTTGCTGTTCCATCATTTCCAGAAGACTACACCATTTTGGGTGTGGGCTTGCTTGTATCATGATACATACGGCTTTCCAACTACCTCAAGCAGGCAAGGTATGAGTAAAATACTTTTCTGTTCATAATTGTAATATTACATTTGAACAGCAAGGGAATTTACCCATTGTCCCATTGTCCTAGGCAACATTCATCCCTGAATAAATATCACTAAAAACAAATAATCCAATAGTTTATCATATTACTCTCATGGAAAACTGTTCTTGAATATTGCTAACTATGACTGTTTACATTCTAATGATGAATACATTTGAAAAGTATTTAATTACTTATGAAGCACTCGAGGATGAGCTGTGATCATTGCAGCCGCTATATAGAGCTAATTAATTTATTTCTGTAACAGTCAGAAAAAATTATGTGTCTTAAATCTTGTAGCGATAAAGGAGAATATCTCATTGGGAAGAACACAACAAAATGCAGAAAACAGCATGCTTAAACTTGCTTAAAAAATTAATTACAAATTGACAAGCCACTTATGTTAAATAAGAAAATCTTGCTTCTGCAAGTAGCAGTAAGTTCTAGATCATAGAATCATAGAGATGTACAGTACGGAAACAGGCCCTTTGGTTCAACTCATCCATGCTGACAAGATATCCTAAGTCTCATTTGCCAGCATTTAGCCAGATCCCGCTAAACCCTTCCTATTCATATATCCATCAAGGTGCCTTTAAAATGTTATAATTGTACCAGCCTCCATCACTTTCACTGGCAGGTCATTCTATATATGTACCACCCTCCACGTGAAAAAGTTGCCTATTGGGTCTCTTTCAAATCTTTCCCCTTTTATCTTAAATCTCGGCTCCCTAGTTTTGGACTCCCTGACCAAGGGGAAAAGACCTTGTCTACTTACTCTATCCATGTCCCTCCTGATTTTATAAACCTCTACAACGTCACCCCTCAGCCTCCGATGCTCCAGGGAAAACAGCCACAGCCTATTCAGCCTCTCCCTATAGTTTAACATCTCCAACCCTGGCAACATCCCTGTAAATCTTTTCTGAATCCTTTCAAGTTTCACAACATCCTTCCTACAGCAGGAAGACCAGAATTGCACAAAGTATTGTGCAAGTGGCCTAACCAATGTCCTGTACAGTTGCAACATGACCTCTCAACTCCTATACTCAAAGATCTGACCAATAAAGGAAAGCATACGAAATGCCTTCTTCACTATCCTATCTACCTGTGACTGTACTTTCAAGGAACAATGAATTTGTACTCCAAGGTCACTATGTTTAGCAACACTCCCCAAGAGCTTGCTATTAAGTGTATAAATCCTGTCCTGATTTGCCTTACCAATATGCAGCAACTCGCATTCATTTAAATTAAATTCTGTCTGCCGCTCCTCAGCCCATTGACCATCTAATCAAGATCCCATTGTAATCTGAGGTAACCTTATTCACTTTTGCAAGAGGAGGAGAGCTTCTTCAAAGTAGGCATCCTGGCTATACCTCCAATTTAGGTGTCATCTGCAAGTTTACTAACTATACCTCTTATGCTCACATCTAAATCATTTATATAAATGATGAAAAGCAGGACCCAGCACCGATCCTTGTGGTACACCACTGGTCACAGGTTTGCAGTCTGAAAAGCAACTCTTCACCATCACCCTTTGTCTTCCAGCTTGGAGTCAGTTCTTCCAAATGGCTAGTTCTCTCCGTATTCCGTGTGATCTAACCTTACTAACCAGTGTCCCATGAGGAACCTTGTCGAACACCTTACTGAAGTCTATATAGATCAAGTCCACTGCTCTGCCCTCATAAATCCCTTTTGTTCCTTCTTCAAAAAACTCAATCAAGTTAGTGAAACATAATTTCCTATGCACAAAGCCATGTTGACTATCCCTAATCAATCCTCACCATCCCAAATACATGTAAATAGATTCATAGAGTCATAGAGATATACAGCATGGAAACAGACCCTTCGGTCCAACCAGCTATCCCAACACAATCTAGTCCTACCTGCCAGCACCTGGCCAATATCCCTCCAAACCTTCCTATTCATATATCCATCCAGATGCCTTTTAAATGTTGCAATTGTTACCAGCCTCCACTACTTCCTCTCGCAGCTCATTCTACACATGCATCACACTCTGCGTGAAAAAATAGCCCCTTAGGTCTCTTTTATATCTTTCCCTTCTCACCCTAAACCTATGCCGCCTAGTTCTAGACGCTCCCATCCCAGGGAAAATATCTTAGCTATTTACCTATCCTTCTAATAACTTGTCCACGACCGATGTCAGGCTCATCAGCCTATAGTTCCCTGGCTTTTCCTTTACCACTTTTCTTAAATAGTGGCATCACACTAGTCAACCTCCAGTCTTCTAGCAAGTTCAACTAATCATTTTAATCTGTGATTGCTAGAATTTTACTGGCAGGGAAATGAAGGAATTTGGAAACTGGAAAACTGAAATGAAGGTCAGAGTTAGATCTGCCATGACCTAATTGAACATTGAACAGACTCTTGTTCACACGTTCTAATTGTTAATGATGGCCTGTTAATCTCTTAAGTCTAGAAAGTGAAAAATTATAAATGTGGAGTCACTTCCAGTGAGGTATGTGAGAATTTAAGGTCCTAGGCTTGAAAGTTCCAGAGTGGGATGATGATCAGGAGATGGTTAAGTTGGGGTATGACCATTGAGAAGGGAGGTTGTCACAAATGGGATTGCTGGACATCAATCCACAGTGCTACAGGTACCAAGCTAGTCTATTGATGTAAGACTACCCCTGCTGCTGACAAAACAACAATGAAGGGTCGATGAGGAGCTTAAATGTCCATTAACTGGTGACATTAAGGGTCTCAATAGGCCCAAGGTCAGATGGACCTCCAGATGCCTCTGCTTTCCTCTCCTTATTTGTAAATACTAGGGTTAAGGTGGAGAAGATGACATACTGAATTATCTTGGTCTTCAAACTTGCTGATGAGGACTGTACTGTATTTCTATTAGGATAGACTATTTTTATCTTCTGTTTCCATTTACTCAAATTGTGAATTGCTGCAAGAAACTCCAAGGATTTCTTTTAAAAATTGAACTGTTCATCTAATTCTTCATTGAGTATCTTTGTAACAATAATATACATCAGTAAAATATTATGAAAACTACAAAATCCTTACATTCAGATTTTCTTTAGATAATGTAAATTTAAAAACAATGGCTGGGATTTTAACTCACTCAAAACCCTTTCATTCGCATAGTTAAAATTGAGCAGGATATATTGAAATAATAATGATTACAGTTCATACAATACTTTCTGTGTTTGGAATAATCTTTCCTGGTAATTCATTTAACTCTTAGACAAGAATATATATAAAATATATTACCATATCTAAATATTAAATAATGCTAGTGGAAAGTGGACAGTCTCCTAATCTGAGAAAGAATGTTCTGGCTAAGGAGGACATGCAACAAATGTTTACCAGATTCATTCTTGGGATGGTAGGATTGATGAATGAAGAGAGACTAGATTTGTTAAGGCTTTATTCACTGGAGTTTAGAACAATGGGAGGGTGGGGTGAGGGGATCCTCATAGAAGCTTACAAAATTTTAACAGAACTGGACAGGGTAAATGGAAGAAGAGCCAGGGTCCCATCTGTAAAAACAGAGCTAGGCCATCTTGGACTGAAATGAGGAGAAGCTTCTTCATCAAAGTAGTGAGCCTGTTGGATTGTCTGCCACAGGAAGTGGGTGAGGTGAAAACACTGAATGTTTACAAGAAGAAATTAGACATAGTTCTCATGTCTAAAGGGATCAAATGGTATGGGGAGGAAGCAGAAGCATGGTCAGTCATGATCAGATTAAATGGTGGAGCAGGCTTGAAGGGCTGAATGCTTGACATCTGCTCCTATTTTCTATGTTCCTATTTTCTCTTGCCATAGGATAATAGATAGCATTTGTTCCATTTTGTTTTAATAATGAAAATTCTCCTTGCTACCTTTGGCATTGCATATAATTTCTATTTACTTTTACTGTTGCTGAGATGGCTTCCCTGGTACTAGCCCTAACTGTGTTACTCAATGATAAAAATAGAAAGTTCTGGGGATACTCAGAGGTTTTGTCAGCATCTTAGTGAAGCAGGTGAAATGGCTGAAGGGCTGGAGAAGGATGAAGAAACAAAATATTTCAGGTTGGAAGACAAGAGACATTCAATGGCAAAATAATTAGTGTTACAGAGGCAATTGGACTAGTAATGGGACAAGTAACAACAGGTTTCCAGAGGAAGTATGAATGGCAGAATGATGAACTACAGCAACTGAAAACAAAAACAAGAAAAAGACTTGAATGATGCAAAGAAAAGGACACAAAATGTGTGCAGAGATTTTAACTGGAATTCTTGAAATCAATGCTAAATCAGAAACAAGCATGTAATAAACTTCAATGGATCATAGCAACAAGCTGAAGACAGCAAGAGGACAAGATAGAGAATAAAAGTGCAGGTACTTAGAGTGGGATGGTGGCTCAGTGGTTAGCACTACTGCTTCATTATGCCAGGGACCTGGGTTGAATTCCAGCCTTGGGCAGACTATCTGTGTGGAGTTTGCACATTCTCCCCATGTCTGCATGGTGTTCTGGTGTCTTCCCACAGTCCAAAGATGTGCAGCTGATGTGAATTGACCATGCTAAATTGCCCATAGTGTTCAGAGATGTGTAGGTTAGGTGCATTAGATAGGGCTAAATGTAGAGTAATAGGGTATGGAAATGGGTCTAGGTAGGATACTGTCCAGAGAGTCAATGTGGACTTAGAGTCATAGAGATGTACAGCATGGAAACAGACCCTTTGATCGAACCCATCCATGCCAACCAGATATCACACCCAATCTAGTCCCACCTGCCAGTGCCCAGCACATATCCTTCCAAACCCTTCCTATTCATATACTCATCCAAATGCCTCTTAAATTTTGCAATTGTACCAGTCACCACACATCCTCTGGCAGTTCATTCCATACATGTACCACCCTCTGTGTGAAAACGTTGCCCCTTAAGTCTCTTTTATATCTTTCCCCTCTCACCCTAAACCTATCCCCTCTAGTTCTGGACTCCCC
>NC_057711.1:95299729-95316978 GCF_004010195.1 Chiloscyllium plagiosum | reverse complement strand
ACTTCTCAGCCCATTGGTCCATCTGGTCCAGATCCTGTTGTAATCTGAGGTAACCTTCTTCGCTGTCCACTACACCTCCAATTTTGGTGTCATCTGCAAACTTACTAACTGTACCTCTTATGCTCGCATCCAAATCATTTATGTAAATGACAAAAAGTAGAGGGCCCAGCACCAATCCTTATGGCACTCCACTGGTCACAGGCCTCCAGTCTGAAAAACAACTCTCCACCACCACCCTAGGTCTTCTACCTTTGAGCCAGTTCTGTATCCAAATGGCTAGTTCTCCCTGTATTCCATGAGATCTAACCTTGCTAATCAGTGTCCCATGGGGAACCTTGTCGAACGCCTTACTGAAGTCCATATAGACTTGTCGGGCCAAATGGCCTGTTCCCACACTGTAGGGATTCTATTCTATGAATGCTACTCTGTAACTGGCTAAGTGGTTTATCAGGAGAGAAGAGTGCAAACAGAAAGTCATGTCACGTTCTATGAATTGGTAGTCTTGTTATTAATCAAAAGGCTTTGGGCCTTCTAGGTATCAAATTCTCCTAGGCAACAGCACATGTGCCTTTAAACTGCATTCATCTGCATTTCCTCTAACCTGATTTATTGCATCCATTGGTCCCAATGTGGTCTCCTCTACATCGATGAGACCAAGCGCAAACTTGGAGATGAGTTCAGGGAACATCTGTGGTCCACATGCTCCAATCAACTCCCACCTCCCAGTTGCCAGCCATTTCAACATACCCTCCCATTCCCCTGATGACATGTCCATCCTGGGCCTCCTCCACATCCAAGCTGGAGGAAGAACACCTCATCTTCCACCTCAGGAGCTCACAAACATATGGTCTTAACATAGAATTCGCCAACCCCTATCTCATCACAGGTCCATCCCTCTCTCCCAACCCTGCTCTCTTGACCTGACCTAACCTGTCCATCTTTCCTCCCGCCTATCCACTCTGCTCTTTCCACTGACCAATCATAATCGCCTCTTACCTCTATCCACCTATCGCCATCCCATCTATCTTCCTACAGCCCCACCCTCTATTAATTTCTCAGCCCCCTACCCCTCCCCAGACCTGATGAATGGTCCCAACCTGAAATATTGACTCTTTTGCGACTTGACCTACTGTGATTTTTCCAGCTTCACACCTTATCGACTCAGAAAATAATAAAGCCATGAAAATAACTAAATCTGTATATTGTATATTTTAACATATATTACTATAAATATTATCCTAGTTTTCCTAGAATAGTGATCTTAAAAGTGTTGCTACAGTGTTGCAAATGGCATTTTTCATCAACTAGACTTCAGGATGATAGCTCACTGCACCTGTAGAGTCATAGAGTTATCCCACCTGCCTGTTCCTGGCCCAAATCCCTCCAAACCTTTCCGATTCATGTATTTATCCAAATGTGTTTTAAATGTTGTAATTGTAACCACAACCACCACTTCCTCAAGATGCTCATTCCCCTGTTAAAAAATTGCCCCTCATGTCTTTTTGAAATCCTTCTCCACTCATCTTAAAAATGTGCCCTCTAATCTTGAAATCCCCCATCTGAGGGAAAAGAAAACTACCATAGATACAAATATCTATACCCCTTATTATTTTATTAACTTGGATAAGATTGCCTCTCAACCCTCTATGCTCCAGTGCAAAAAGTCCCAAGCTATCCAATCTTTCTTGATAACTCAAACCTTCCATACCCAGCAACATCCTGGTAAATCACTTCTGAACCCTGTCCAACTTAATAATATCCTTCCTATACAGTATTTCAGAAGATGCCTCATGAATATTCTGTACAACCTCAATATGACTTCCCAACTCGTATACTCAAAGGTCTCTCTGCTCCATGATAATCTGCACCGACCTCCCATGGAGGCCTTATGGTCCAACACTCTTAATATTGTCTTCAACATCTTTCCTCAATGCATCTCACCCATTGTCCCCCAAGTATTAACCCTTCCTTTCCTCTGTACTGCCTACGTGTCCACTCACTTGCTCAAGCCACTTCACTAATTTTCTTAGACCATTATTAGTAGCTGTGCCAGCTATTTTCATCTCTCTCATTCTGTCCTTTTGTTGCATTTCAAGTCTATAATCAGGCTTAAAGAGCCAAAAGGAGTGGTGGAGTAGCCAACATTCATTTTCTCATCCTATATGAAGAGAAAATCTTTGCGCTCAAGGGAGAGAGCCATGACCTTTCAAGTGGAGATGCAATACCTCCATATCCCAGCAGCCAAGTAAGCTTCACCATGCCATGCAACAATATTCTTAACATGCTGAAATTTCCATTCCTGTTGTACAACTCATTCCCTTTCTTGCCTTATCTAGACACCAGGGGCTTCCACATAGCCTCCACCCATAAGAGACTGGCCTCCCTGAGCATCAATTACTCCTCCTACTCTGAGGAAGAAGATACAGAGGTTGTGATGGCAAGGCTGCTTCTTGCACCTTTCTTCAGCTCAGATGCTGACACCTTGTTGGGTAAATTGATTTGATTGGCATTAGGAATACATTGTGACAAACATTTCAATGCCATGTCTCTGCAGAAATGAGGCTAGGTTACTGGAACTCAGAGGACTGCAGAAGACATGCTCAGACACGGGGAGAATGTGAACGCATCCTGTTGGCCATTAATAACTTAATGAAAATATACAGACAGCCACAGTTGTTAGGAAAATTCCATCCACTGGAACAATTCAAGTGAAACAGAACCAAATTTGACAGATAAAGATCATGCCCCACATTTCCTCAGGGGAGCAGTGTCATAATTTTCTTTAACAATCAACTTCAACATCAAAGTTCTCCACTGGATAAGCAATATTAAGAATATTGGACCAGATTTAAATGGGACAAAACATCTTATAGCATACCCAGTTAGACTATTTTAAGATCATAAGACCATAAGGCATAGGAGTGGAAGTAAGGTCATTCGGCCCATTGAGTCCACTCCGCCATTTAATCATGGATTATGGGAATTTCAACTCTGCTTATCTGCACTCTCCCTCGTAGCCCTTAATTCATTGCAAAATCAAGAATTTATCAATCTCTGCCTTGAAGACATTTAACGTCCCGGCCTCCACTATGCTCCATGGCAATGAATTCCACAGACCAACCACTCCCTGGCTGAAGAAATGTCTCCTCATCTCCATTCTAAATTGACCCCCTATAATTCTAAGGCTGTGCCCAAGGGTTCTAGTCTCCCTGCCTAACAGAAACAACTTGCCAGCGTCCACCCTTTCAAAACCATGCATTATCTTGTAAGTTTCTATTAGAACTCCCCTCAACCGTCTAAACTCTAATGAGTACAATCCCAGGATCCTCAGCCATTTATTGTATGTTAGGCCTACTATTCCAGAAATAATCTGTGTGAATCTCGGCTGTAATGATCCAGTGCCAGTATGTCCTTCCTGAAATGTGGGGCTCAAAATTGGACACAGTGTTCTAAATCGGTCCTAACTAGAGCTTTTACAGTCTCAGAAGCATATCGTTGCTTTTATAGTCCAACACTCTTGAATAAATGACATTACATTCGTTTTCTTAATCATGGACTCAACTTGCAAGTTAACCTTTAGAGAATCCTGGACTAATACTCCCAGCAGCCTTTGTACTTCAGCTTTATGAATTTTCTCAACGTTTAGAAAATAGTCCGTGCCTGTATTATTTTTTTCAAGGTGCAAGACTTCTTATTTGCTCACGTTGAATTTCATTGTCATTTCCTGGACCGCACTCCTAAACTGTCTAAATCTTTCTGCAGCCTCCCCACCTCCTCGGTACTACCTGCCTGTCCATCTAACTTTATATCATCAGCAAAATTCATCAGGATGCCCCCAGTCCCTTCATCCAGATCAATAATACATAAAGTGAACAGCTGCAGCCCCAACACTGAACCCTGCGGGACACCACTTGTCACCGCTGCCATTCCGAAAAATAACATTTTATCCCAACTCTCTGCCTTCTGTCAGACAGCCAATCCTCAATCCATGCCAGTAGCTCACTTCGAACACCATGGGCCCTCACCTTACCCAGCAGCCTCCCATGAGTCACCTTATCAAAGTCCTTTTGGAAGTCTATATAGATAACATCCACTGGATTTCCCTGGTCTACCTACTTGTTACCAATTTAAAGAATTTTATCAGGTTTGTCAGGCACAACCTCCCCTTTCTAAATCCATGTTGACTTGTTCTAATCCGACCCTGCACTTCCAAGAATTTAGAAACCTCATCCTTAACAATAGATTCTAGAATTTTACCAACAACTGAGGTTAGGCTAATCAGCCTGTAACTTTCCATCTTTTATTTTGAACTTTTCTTGAACAAGGGGGTTACAACACCAATTTTCAAATCATCTGAGACTTTCCCTGACTCCAGTGACTTTTGAAAGATCACAACCAACGCCTCTGCTATTTCCTCAGCTACCTCCCTCAGAACTCCAGGATGTAACTCATACTCAACTCTGCCCCCTGACGCTCCTTAATTGTTGAGATATTACTCATGTCTCCCACTGTGAAGACTGACTCACAGTACTTATTAAGTTCTTCAGCTATTTCCTTATCTCCCATCACTAGTCTTCCAGCATCAATTTGGAATGGCCCAATGTCTACTTTTGCCTCTCGTTTGTTGCTTATGTATTGAAAGAAACTTTTACTATCATTTCTAATATTACTGGCTAGCCTACCTTCATATTTGATTCTCTCATTCCTTATTTCTCTCTTTGTTATCCGCTATTTCCGAATTTTCTGATTACCCAGTGTTTTTTGGCCACTTTATAGGCTCTCTCTTTTTCTTTGATACATTTCCTGACTTTCTTTGTCAGCCATGGCTGTGACCCCCCCGTCAGATAATCTTTCTTTTCTTTGGGATGAAGCTCGGTACTGTGTCTTCAATTACACCCAGAAACTCCTGCCATTGTTGCTCTGCTGTCCACTCCTAGGCTCTGCTTCCAGTCAATTTTCATCAGTTCTTCTCAAATGCCCCGGTAATTACCTTTAATTAACTGTAACAGCATTACATCCAATTTTGCCTTCTCTCTTTCAAACTGCAGACTGAACTCTACTATATTATGATCACTGCCTCCTAAGTGTTCCCTTACTTTAAGACCTTTTATAAAGCCTGGCTCATTTACATCTCACTAAGTCCAGAATTGCCTGCTCTCTTGTGGGCTCCATCACAAGCTGTTCCAAAAGGTCATCCCATAAGTATGCCATGAATTCCCTTTCTTTGGATCCACCAGCAACATTATTCACTCAGTCCACCTGCATATTGAAGTCCAACATGATCATTGTGACCTTGCTCTATCTATTTCCTGGTAGATCTTGCACCTCTGATCCTGACCACTTTTAGGAGGTCTGTACATAACTCCCATTATGGTTTTTTTTGGCCTTGTGGTTCCTCAACTCCACCCGCACAGACTCCACATTATGTGACCCTATATCATTCAGTTCCATAGATTTAATTGTATTCTTAACTAACAAGGCAACCCCGCCCCCTTTGCCCACCTCCCTGTCTTTTTGATAAGATGCAAATCCTTGGATGTTTAACTGCCCGTCCTGAATCCCCTCCAACCATGTCTCTGTGATGCCTACCACATCATAATCATTCACAATGATTTGTGCCGTTAATTCATCTATTTTGTTATGAATACTACAAGCACTCAGGTAAAGTGCCTTAATGCCAACTTTTTTATCATTATTAGAGATATTGGAAATCATGAGATGTCCTAAGTTATCCTTTCTTTTTGCTACATTCCCTAGTGTGTCTTGAGCTTAAACCCACCTGCACACTTGCTCTCCTGCTGTATATATTTCGATTTAACTCCATACTCCCTATATCTTTTGCTTTCCCTTCCCCTTGACACAGAAGTTTAAAGTCCTGCTGACCATCCTATTTATCCTTTTTGCCAGATTGGTTCACATTTTGTGAGTGTTTAGGCTTTTATTAGTGTACAAATTTGCTGGAAATTCAAGCTGGTCAAAAGCACAGTGAAGGCAACAAGGTGTCTGGACCTGGGTGAACAATTGGACAAACAGGATTTAGAGGATGGAATGAAATAAGTGAAATAGAATGAGTGAAACTAATGTCAAATCCAGTATGGAAAGAGCAAAGAAAGGGAAAGAAATTAGATTGACAGACACTGATAGAGGCAAAATTGGGACAGAAAAAGAAACATGAAGTTATTTCTTAATTTTGACATTTTATAAAATTTCCTGGTGCAAATCACAGCATGTAGAAATAAGACTCAGCACTTTGTATTTGCTGTCTAGGCCAGAGAAGTTGATTGCTGGTCACTAACAATTGACAGGGTCTTAAAATGTCTTTTACACGAGAACTAAATTCCAGTGATGCATTCAGTTGACAAATGTGATAACTTCATGAAGAGCCTCGTAGAGTTTAGGGGCAAGATACCATTGTAACCAACTAATGTAATGTGGTACAAACTCCTCTTGTCAAGAGGAAGAAGAAAGCTTATGTTGGAATGAGACATGAAAGTTCAGTTTGGACACTTCAGAGTTACAAGTTAGCCAGGAAAGACCGAAAGAGAGAGCTAAGAAGAGCCAGGAGGTGACATGAGAAGTCATTGGCAGATAAGATCAAGGAAAACCCTAAAGCTTTCTATGGGTAGATCAGGAATAAAAGAATGACCAGAGTAAGATTAGGGCCAATCAAAGACACTAGTGGGAAGTTGTGCGTGGTGTCCGAGGAGATAGGCAAAGCACAAAATGAATATTTTTCATCAGTATTCACACTGGGAAAAGACAATGTTGTTGAGGAGAATACTGAGATAGAGACAACTAGACTAGATGGGATTAAGATTCACACAGAGGAGGTGTTAGCAATTCTGGAAAGTGTGAAAATAGTTAAATCCACTGGGCTGGATGGGATTTATTTTAGAATTCTCTGGGAAGCCAGGAAGGAGCTGGCAGAGCCTTTGGCTTTGATGTTTATGACATCATTGTCTATACGAATAGTGCCAGAAGACTGGAGGAAGCAAATGCTCTTGTTCAAGAAGGGGAAGTAGAGACACCCAAGTAATTATAGAGCAGTGGGCCTTACTTCAGTTGTTGGAAAAGGTTATAAGAGATAGGAATTGCACACATGTCATGATATGGAATACAAGCTAAATTTCCTCTGAGTCAAATGTTGTTCTTGCAGCACTTTTCTTACAATATGGAATAAGTTGATTAGGGATAGTCAACACAGTTTTGTGAAGGGTAGGTCATGCCACAAACCTTATTGAGTTCTTTGAGATGGCTACCAAACAGATGGATGAGAGTAAAGCAGGGGTTGATGTGTTGTATGTGGATTTCAGTAAGGCATTTGATAAGGTTTCCGACAGTAAACTATTGCACAAATTACAGAGGCAAAGGATGGAGTGTGATTTAATGGTTTGGCTAGCTGAAAGAAGGCAGAGGGTAGTAGTTGATGGGAAATGTTTATTCTGGAGTTCAGTTACAAGTGGTGTATCATAAGGATCTGTTTTGGGGCCACTGTTGTTTGTCATTTTTATAAATGATCTGGATGATGGCGTAGAAGGATGGGTTAGTAAATTTGCAGATGACACTAAGGTCAGTGGAGTTGTGGATAGTGCCGAAGGACACAGAGGGACATAGATAAGCTGCAGACCTGGGCTGAGAGGTGACAAATGGAGTCTCATGCAGAAACGTGTGAAATGATTCACTTCAGAAGGAGCAACAGGAATAAAGAGTACTTGGCCAATGCTAAAATTCTTGGCAGTGTAGATGAGCAGATAGATCCTTGAATGTTGCCACCCAGGTTGATAGGATTGTTAAGAAAGCATATGGCTGAAGGCATAGGGCTGAAGGGCCTGTACTGCGCTGTAATGTTCTATGTTCTAAACCAGCTAGCAACCTGGAATTTTATTGGTAGAAAGATTGAACTTCGGAGCTACAAGGTCATGGTGCAATTGTACAAAACTGTGGTGTGGCCGCACTTGGAGTATTGCATACAGTTCTGGTCACTGCTTTGTCAGAAGGATATGGAAGCTTTGGAAAGGGTTCAGAGGAGATTTACTAGGATATTGCCTGGTATGGAAGACAGGCTGAGGAACTTGAGACTGTTTTTGTTAGAGAGAAGAAGGTTGAGAGGTGACTTAGTTGAGACATAATTAAAGGATTAGATCGAGCCTTTTTCCTTGGATTGTGATGGCTAGCATGAGGTTTAAATTGAGGGGTGATAAATATAGGACAGATTCTGGATGAGTGGTGCTGGAAAAGCACAGCAGTTCAGGCAGCATCCGAGTAGCAGGAAAATTGATGTTCTGGGCAAAAGCCTTCATCAGATGTCAGAGGTCGTTTCTTTACTCAGAGAGTAGTAGGCGCATAGAACGCACTTCCTGCAACAGTAGTGAACTAACCAATTTCAGGGCAGTTAAACAGTCATTAGATAAACATATGGATGATTGTGGAATAGTGTAGGACAGATAGGCTTCAGATTGGTTCCACAGGTTTGTGCAACATCGAGGGCAGAAGGGCCTGTACTGCGCTGTAATGTTCTACGTTCTAAACCAGCTAGCGACCTGGCATTTTAACAATTCACAAGATAGCTCTTCAAGTTGCTGGCCAATATGTACATGTTAACTCTTTTTTGTTGAGCAAATTCTGGATTAATTTGCCTTTGATGTCTTCAGCATTGAAGAACAGTATCTACAATTGTAATTTGACCAGATGCCAACTTCTCGCTGCCTCCAAGCCAAGAACGATACTTACTGGTTGGTATTTAATGGGGGTGACAGCTCCTTCCTGTCTGCTGGGGAGCTAGCAGGGAGCCTCATATCATTTTGTGTTTGAAGGTCAACCATATTAAAGTGTTACTCAGGCGCTTATGTGGAGAGCAATAAACCTCCCTAGGATCCTGCCCAGTGAGAACTACTGATCGACCAGCAGCTCCATCTAAGCAATTGCAACATACAAGCATACGAATTAATAGCAGATCACTTGGCCCTCAAGCTTCTCCAACATTCAAAAAGATCATAGCTGATCTAAGTACTCCACATTCCTCTTTACTTTTTACCCTTTGCTCATTGAAAATGTATTGCACTCTACAGTAAAAACGCCCCACGATTCCACCTCCATAATCTAATGAAGAAAGTTCTGAAGAATTATTACCACCATGAGAAAAATATTATCCTCACCTCTGTTATAAATGGCCTTATTTTTAAACAGTTATCTTGTCAAGACCCCTCAAGGTCCTATATGTTTCAATCAAGACACCTCTTGCTGTTCTAAGCAGCAGTGGATACAAGCCTAGTCTGTCCAACCCTTCCTCATAAGGCAATCCTAGCATTCCATATATTAGCTTGGTGAACATTCTCTGTTTCCAATTTGTTTACATCTGTCTTATATAAGGAGACCAATACTGTACTCAGTACTCCAGAAGTTGTCACACAAATCCCCCATTACTGGGGAGTCAGTAACTGCTGTCAGTATGGCACCTTGATGTCTAGTATTGGCAGTGGATTACAGGTCACAGACAGTAGGAAGGATTGATGGTTAAAATATGAAGTTCATAGGGGAAGAAGAGATGGAATTTGGCAGCAAAGGTGTCTTTCAGTGTCCTCCCTACTTCACTCTCCTCCAGGTGATTAATTAGGCATTGAGTGCCTTTGTATGATGGAACCCTTAGGAGCCTGGAAGCATCCCTGCATGAGTTTGTTTATCATGATCTCCATCTGGCAATACCAGCAGAGGCAGGATGAAACCTTTAAATGAGTATTAATTGCACACATGTCATGATATGGAATACAAGCTAAATTTCCTCTGAGTCAAATGTTGTTCTTGCAGCACTTTTGATTAGATTAGACTACTGATTAGATTACTTACAGTGTGGAAACAGGCCCTTCGGCCCAACAAGTCCACACCGACCCGCCGAAGCGCAACCCACCCATACCGCTACATTTACCCCTTTACCTAACACTACGGGCAATTTAGCATGGCCAATTCACCTGACTTGCACATCTTTGGACTGTGGGAGGAAACCGGAGCCCCCGGAGGAAACCCACGCAGACACGGGGAGAACGTGCAAACTCCACACAGTCAGTCGCCTGAGTCGGGGATTGAACCCAGGTCTCTGGCGCTGCGAGGCAGCAGTGCTAACCACTGTGCCACCGTGCCGCCCACTTTTCTTACAATATGTTGATAACAACACACCTATCTGTCTGAAATGTCAGGGGGCAAAACTGGATGGCACGTTCTCCCCATGTCTGCGTGAGTTTCCTCCCACAGTCCAAAAATGTGCAGATTAGGTGAATTGACCATGCTAAATTACCCGTAGTGTTAGGTAAATGCAGGAGGTGGATCTGGGTGGTTTGCTCTGCGGAGGGTTGGTGTGGACTTGTTGAGCTGAAGGGCCTGTTTCCACATTGTAAGTAATCTAATCTAAAATTTTAGTTCCATCAGTTTGTCTCCCCATTCAAGCCAAATTGCATCCAATACCTTCTAGCACACAATAGGTGTTGTCACAATCAATTTGATACTTGTAAACAAAAGGCAATTGAAAGGGAAAAATGTCCAGTGTTCTGTAATATGTTTGCAAGATCTCATAATAATCCATTTGGCAATTTTCAGCAGGAAAACTCTTGCTACCTCAGGAGAAGCTATAAGTATAGTTTGCTGCAGTAGGATAGAGATCAAGCTTCTTGCTGCTATTGAACAGATGAATGGAAGAAAGTCATTTATTTGGCTCTCAGTACAACATGGACAGGACCTTGCCCCTGAGTTTGAAGACTGTGTGTACTCCTGCGACACAGCCTCTCAAAGATCTGTATAAACTTTCTACTGAACAAGGTTAAAGAGTCAAATGATCTCACTCCATGTATTTTCCAACGCACAGTTACAGTAATTTACAGTACACATATGGCTTCTTGAAATTTCTTTTTTGAAGGCAGCAATTGTAAAGCAGTCTAATCAACATTTCCTTGCACATTCTTAACTTTCAGAGATCTTTCTATTTTCCTTAAAATGAAAGTAGAAGGATTTTTATTATACTGTTATGATTTAATTAAAACAAGCTGTGCAACCATTCTCTACAAGTGACGTGCATCCTGTAATATTGGTCTTTGGAGGGAAGGTTAACTCACTTGTATATTTTTGATACATTTTGCCAGTCTCATATTATACAGTCGCTCTGATAGAGCACAAAAGTATTCTTAAAAACACAGATTTCATCAACTGAAATTTGGACTAAGATAACTTAAATCAGCATCTTGTTAATCATGAAATCATTATGCAGAGAAGCCAATAATTGTGAAGCAATCACATTACTGTATTTTTGGTGTACTATTTGTTACAATACTTACACCAATGCATGCTGTCTTAGGTCTCTGAATACTGCATGAAATTATTTAGCCCATTATCTTTGTGTAGTGATAGCTCCACTATCTCTACTCTATACCCTTTCTCCACTCTTTTCCTTTAAAGTTTCTTTTTCAGGAACCACAATATTATGCTGCAACAATACGAAACGCTGGTGCAGCCACACTTGGAATATTGTGTACAGTTCTGGTCCCCATATTTCGGGAAGGATGTGGAAGCATTGGAAAAGGTGCAGAGGAGATTTACCAGGATGTTGTCTGGTCTGGAGGGAAGGTCTTATATGGAAAGGCTGAAAGACTTGAACCTGTTCTCATTGGCAAGAAGAAGGCTAAGAGGGGATTTGAAAGAGAGATACAAGATGATCGGAGTATTAGATAGGTAGACAGTGAAAGTCTTTTTACTAGGATGATGACAAGAGCATGTACGAGGGGGCATAACTACAATTTGAGGGATGATAGATTTACGACAGATATTGTGGGTGGCATGGTGGCACAGTGGTTAGCACTGCTGCCTCACTGCTCCAGAGACCCGGGTTCATTTCCCACCTCAGGCGACTGACTGTGTGAAGTTTGCACATTCTCCCCGTGTCTGTATGGGTTTCCTCTGGGTGGTCCGGTTTCCTCCCACAGTCCAAAGATGTGCAGATTAGGTGAATTGGCCATGCTAAATTGCCCGTAGTGTTAGGTGAAGGGGTAAATGTAGGGGACTGGGTCTGGGTGGGTTGCACTTCGGCGGGTCGGTAAGGACTTGTTGGGCCGAAGGGCCTGTTTCCACACTGTAAGTAATCTAATCTAATCTAATCAGACACAGGTTCTTTATGCAGACAGTGGTAAGAGCGTGGAATGCACTACCTGCTAATGTAGTCAACTCAGCCACATTAGGGAGATTTAAACAATCCTTAAATAAGCACATGGATGATTTGGGGATAATGTAGGGGGACGAGCTGCGAATAGTTCACAGGTCGGCACAACATCGAGGGCCGAAGGGCCTGTTCTGCGCTGTATTGTTCTATGTTCTATATTCTAAGAAAGGTTTGACCCATTGTGTCTGTACTAGCTCCGGAAAGAACTACCCAGCTGGTCTCACTGCCTAGCCATACCTCCACGATCATCTAAATTCATAACTTTCAAATATATATCCAGTTTCTTTTGAAATCTCCTATGGAATCTGCTTTCACTACTCTCCCAGGCAGTGAATTCTAAATCCTAACTACTCACTGAGTAAAGAAGTTTCCACTCATCTCACTCTTAGCTCTCTTGCTAACAATCTTGAAATTGTTTCTGTTACTTCCTGATATACCAACTAATGGAAACGAAATATCCTTCTTTACCCTGTCAAAATTGTTCATAATTTTGAACACCCCCATATGATCACCTTTTAATCTTCTCTGTTTCAGGGTGAATAAGCAATGTTTCTCCAATCTTCCCTTGCGTCTAAAATTCTTAATTCCTCATAGCATTCCAGTATATCTTCTTTGCACTCTATCCAGGGCTTTAACATCCTTCCTTAAATAAGTTGCCCAGACTTGAATATAATACTCCAAATGTAGTCTGACAAATGCTTTGCGGGGGTGTAGCACCAGTTCTTTCCTTTTATACTCTATGCTTCTATTGAAAAACCCAAGTATCTTATATGTCTTCTTAAAAACTATTTAAACTTGCCTTGCCACTTTCAGAGAATTATGCACCTGGACCCCAAGATCCCTCTGGTCCTGTACACCCCTCAAAGATGCAGTATTGATCCAGTATTGTCTCACCATATTTCTTCAACCAAAATGTATTCACTCAGATTTTTCTGCATTGAAATTCACTTGCCAAGTGCCTGCTCATTTGGCCAACTTTTTCATTTCCCTCTGATATCGCTGAACATCATCCTCATAATTCACTGTGCTGCCTAACTCAGTATCATCTGCAACTTTAGATATTTTGCTCTCAACACTCATTTCCAAATTGGTTATGTAAATCAGAAAAAGCAAAGGTCCCCAAAGAAAATCCCTAGGTAATACTATTTCCAACTTGCTTCCAATCTGAGAAATACTTATCTATACCTATTTTTCTTTCATATCGTTTGCCAACTTCTAATCAATCCTAACAAGGGCCAAAACGTTTTTATTGATTAACTAACCTGTCATGTGGCACAAAATCAAATGCTTCTGAAAGTCAAAATATACAACATCCAAGAACTATCCTCATCCACTGCTGGTATCACCTTGTCAAAAAATCAGGAACATTTGTCAGACATAACCTGCGCTTGACAAAGCCATGTTAACTGTTGAGTGTTCACTTATTTTCTCTCAGTGTATATTTACCTTATCCCTTATTATGGGCTCCATCAGTTTTCCCATTATTGACAACAAGCTGAAAGGTCTGTAGTTTCTTGCATTATCCTTTGCCCCTTTCTTAAAGAGTGCAATCACTTTTTCAATCCTCCAGTCTCCTGTGTTCAGAGAGGGAAAGGTTCTGTCAATAACTTTGCAATTTGCTCCTTTACCTCTCCTGACAATCTCGGTTGCATCCCATCTAGGCCTGTCAAGTTCTTTATTTGGAGTGCTGTCAGCCATTTGAGCACCTCTGCTTTAACTATCATTATACTGTTCAGTTGTTAAACACCCCTATTTTCAACTAGGCCATTTTCATCATTTTCTAATTTGATAAAGACAGAAACAATGTACGCACTTAGTACCTCTGCTATATCTTTGTTTCAGTGAGCAGCTTTTACCTTGCTTTTTCCATACCTTGCTCCACTCTACCCTTCACTAAACTTTTACTGTTAATATGCTTGAAAAGAGGTTTGGTAAAAGATGTTGAGACAAAATGTGTTAATCTATTCAAGGTATGTATCGGGCTACTCTCTGTAGTTGAGACAATTTTGCAATCAATCTTCTGTCATTGCTGCCGTAACTGCCACATCCTCACCGCGTTTTAAACAATAAATCAGGTCAGCCATCCAGTGAGGAAAGCTTGCCTATGACTGAACCCACCGGGATGGCATTGCTTTCATTATCTTGATTGGCAAAGTCACATGATAACTATGCATAAATTCCACTCATGTGGACTTGCAAGTCTGGATCTTACCAGTTTGTCGAAGCAAGGGCATAGAACAATTAGATTTTCCAGTCCACCATCAAAATTGCTGACAATTTTGCCAAAATAAGAGTTCCAGTTTATCTCAATTTGACTTAATGAGATTTCATTGTCCATCCATTGCTTTGCAGTTGACGATATTGTGATGATATTTTGGGCCCCATATCGAAAGAAAGATATGCTGGTGTTGCAGAGGGTCTGGGAGAGGTGACAAGAATGATTCCAGGAATGAAAGTTTGTGATATGAAGATAGAACAGATGTGGGCAACGAGATAGGAGAAGCACTAAATGAATATTTTTTGTCGATATTCACACTGGAAAAAGACAATGTTGTCAAGGAGAATACTGAGATACAGGCTATTAGGCTAGACAGGATTGAGGTTCACAAGGAGGAGATGTTAGCAATTCGGGGAAGTGTGAAAATAGATACGTCCCCTGGGCTGGATGGGATTTATTCTAGGATTCTCCAGCAAGCCAGGGAGGAGATTGCAGAGCCTTTGGCTTTGACCTTTATGTCATCGTTGTCTACAGGAATAGTGCCAGAAGACCAAAGGATAGCAAATGTTGTCCCCTTGTTCATGAAGGGGACTAGAGACAACCCTAGTAATTATAGACCCATGAGCCTTACTTTGGTTGTGGTAAGGTGTTGGAAAAGGGTATAAGAGATAGGATTTAAAATCATTTAGATAGGAATAAGTTGATTAGGGATAGTCAACACGGTTTTGTGAAGGGTAGGTAATGTCTCGCAAAACTTATTGAATTCTTTGAGATGGTGATCAAACAGGTGGATGAAGGTAAAGCGGTTGATGTGGTGCATACGGATTTCATTAAGGCATTTGATAAGGTTCCCCACGGTAAGTTATTGCACAAATTACGGAGGCAAGGGTTTGTGGGTGACTTAGTGGTTAGGCTAGCTGAAAGAAGACAGAGGGTGGTGGTTGATGGGAAATGTTCATCCTGGAGTTAAGTTACAAGTGGCGTATCGCAAGGATCTGTTTTGGTTCCACTGCTGTTTGTCATTTTTATAAATGACATGGATGAGGGTGTTGTAGAATGGGTTAGTAAATTTTGTGGATGACACTAAGGTCAGTGTACTTGTAGATAGAGCTGAAGGATGTTGCAGGTTTCAGAGGGACATAGATAACCTGCACAGCTGGGCTGAGAGGTGGCAAATGGTGTTTAACATGGAAAAGTGTGAGCTGATTCACTTTGGAAGGAGCAATAGGAATAAAGAATACTGGGCTGCTGATTCTTGACAGGGTAGATGAGCAGAGAGATCTCAGTGTCCGGGTACAACTATCCCTGAAAATTGCAACCCAGGTTGATAGGGTTGTTAAGAAGGTGTGATAGTTTGTATTGGTAGAGGGATTGAGTTTTGGAGCCATGAGATCATATTGCAGCAGTGAAATACACTTGGGGTATTGAATACAGTTCTGGTCGCAGGAGTATAGGAAGGATGTGGATGCCTTGGACAAGATTCAGAGATGATTTACAAGGATGTTGCCTGGTATGGATGGAAGGTCTTAAGAGGAAAGACTGAAGGACTTGAGGCTGTTTTCATTAGAGAGAAAAAGGTTGAGAGGTGATTTAATTGAGACATAAAAGATAGGGTTAGATAGGGTGGATACTGAGAGAAAGTGAGGACTGCAGATGCTGGAGATCAGAGCTGAAAATGTGTTGCTGGAAAAGTGCAGCAGGTCAGGCAGCATCCAAGGAGCAGGAGAATCGACGTTTCGGGCATGAGCCCATCTTCAGGAATGAGGAAAGTCTGCCAAGCAGGCTAAGATAAAAGTTGGGAGGAGGGACTTGGGGGATGGGCGTTGGAAATGCGATAGGTGGAAGGAGGTTAAGGTGAGGGTGATAGGCCGGAGTGGGGGTGGGGGTGGAGAGGTCAGGAAGAAGATAGCAGGTTAGGAAGGTGGTGCTGAGTTCGAGGGTTGGGACTGAGACAAGGTGGGGGGAGGGGAAATGAGGAAACTGGAGAAATCTGAGTTCATCCCTTGTGGTTGGATACTGAGAGCCTTTTGCCTCGGATGATGAAGGCTAGCACAAGAAAACATAGCTTTAAATTGAGGGGTGATACATTTGGACAGATGTTAGAGATAGTTTCTTTACTCAGAGAGTAGTAGGGGCGTGGAATGACCTACCTGCAACAGTAGTAGACTCACCAACATTAAGGGTATTTAAATGGTCATCGGATAAAGATATGGATGAAATTGCAATAGTGTAGGATAGATAGTCTTCAGATTGGTTCCAAAGGTCAGTATAATATCGAGGACCGAAGGGCCTGTACTGCATTGTAATGTTCTGTGTTCTATGTTATATATGTGGAGAAGATGTTTCCACTAGTTGGAGAGTCTAGGACCTGAGGTAAAGGGATAACCCTTTTGAACTAAGATGAGGAAGAATTTCTTCGCTAGAGGATGGCGACTCTTCTGTAGGGGGCTGTGGAGGCCAAGTCGCTGAGTGAATTTAAGACAAAGATAGATAGGTTCTTGATTAGTAAGGGATCAAGGTAGAGTAATGGGTGTGAGAAACATCAGTTATGATTGAATGATGGAGTAGACTTGGTGAACTGAATGATCCAATTCTGCTCCTATATCTTATGGTTTTATAATCTGTAGTAAGTAACTCACATCCAGCCTCCCTTAGCTTTTCTGGGAGAAAGTGAGGACTGCAGATGCTGGGGATCAGAGCTGAAAATGTGTTGCTAGAAAAGATGAGGAGAATCGATGTTTCGGGCATAAGCCCTTCTTCAGGAATGAGGAAAGTGTGTCCAGCAGGCGAAGATAAAAGGTAGGGAGGAGGGACTTGGGGGAGGGGTGTTGGAAA
>NC_057711.1:95269659-95299176 GCF_004010195.1 Chiloscyllium plagiosum | reverse complement strand
TTCCCCCCGCAGCCGCTTCGAGGGCAGTGTGCGGTGCGGCTGAGAGTCCGGGCGTGCATAAAGGGTCTCACAGGCAGAGCCCTTCTCACCACCAGCCAAGCCATGTCTTGGTGCTTGTTGGAAAGTTCTGGCGATGAGGCATTCTGCCAAATGGCTTTGACAGTCTGCTCAGGGAACCGCTCGATAGGATCCGCCCTCTCATTTTCCCGAAGGGTCTCAAGAACACTACATGCTGACCACTTCCTAATGGATTTGTGGTCAAAGGAGTTTTTCTTCATAAATTTCTCAAAATGTGTTGCTGGAAAAGCGCAGCAGGTCAGGCAGCATCCAGGGAACAGGGCATAAGCCCTTCTTCAGGAAGGAGGTCAAGGTGAGGGTGATAGGCCGGATTGGGGTGGGGGCGGAGAGGTCCGGAAGAAGATTGCAGGTTAGGAAGGCGGTGTTGAGTTCAAGGGATTTGACTGAGACAAGGTGGGGGGAGAGGAAATGAGGAAACTGGAGAAATCTGAGTTCATCCCTTGTGGTTGGAGGGTTCCTAGGCGGAAAGATGAGGCGCTCTTCCTCCAACCGTCGTGTTGCTATGGTCTGGCGATGGAGGAGTCCAAGGACCTGCATGTCCTTGGTGGAGTGGGAGGGGGGATTGAAGTGTTGAGCTACGGGATGGTTGGGTTGGTTGATCAGGGTGTCCCAGAGGTGTTCTCTGAAACGTTCCGCAAGTAGGCGGCCTGTCTCCCCAATATAGAGGAGGCCACATCAGGTGCAGCGGATGCAATAGATGATGTGTGTGGAGGTGCAGGTGAATTTGTGGCAGATATGGAAGTATCCCTTGGGGCCTTGGAGGGAAGTAAGGGGGGAGGTGTGGGCGGAAGTTTTGCATTTCTTGCGGTTGCTGGGGAAGGTGCCAGGAGTGGAGATTGGGTTGGTGGGGACTGTGGACCTGACGAGGGAGTCACAGAGGGAGTGGTCTTTTCGGAACAGTGATAGGGGAGGGGAGGGAAATATTTCCCTGTTGGTGGGGTCCGTTTGGAGGTGGCAGAAATGACGGCGGATGATACGCTGTACATGGAGGTTGGTGGGGTGGTAGGTGAGGACCGGTGGGGTTCTGTCCTGGTGGCGGTTTGAGGGCGGGGCTCAAGGGCGGAGGAGCGGGAAGTGGAAGAGATGCGGTGGAGGGCATCATCGACCACGTCGGAGGGGAAATTGCGGTCCTAGAAGAAGGAGGCCATCTGGGTTGTACGGATTTGGAACTGGTCCTCCTGGGAGCAGATGCGGCGGAGACAAAGGAATTGGGAATATGGGATCATGTTTTTACAGGGGGCAGGGTGGGAGGAGGTGTAGTCTAGGTAGCTGTGGGAGTCGGTCGGTTTGGGAAAAATCTCAACTGAGAGTAAGATGAAAAATGAATTCAATATATAATTTCTATTAATAATTTTCAAACTAATTTACTAAAACAAAAATGTCACAATTTTGTAGTATTTGTTGCTCATTTCTTTCTGAATTAAACTTAAATATGCAAACATGGTAATTAATACAATATAAACAAACTGAATTGCATATTCATCACACATAGATTCATGGAACTTATTATGTTATATTATGAACAATAGAAGATAGATCTTTATTGTGGTGGGAAAGGAAAATTTGAATGTTCCAATTAAAATGAGAAAAATTAAAATGAACTATTCAAGGTAATCAACTTAGTATTTTAAAAAAAACATGATTAGCATGTTTGGAATCAAGGTGGTGGATATGGCAAGAAATAGCAGGATTAGGAGTGACATCTGCAATTCTGCAATCTGATTCTCAGCAAGGAGTTTAAGGAAGAGTTAGTAAAATTGAATACTGATCACCTTGGACCACTCCCTCACACCTATTAACTGGCTATAGTATGGCACTGTTGTAAAGCTAAGAAAGGCCAGACCATGGCAACACGTCGCCTGGAGGAAGAGCGCTTCATCTTCCGCCTAGGAACCCTCCAACCACAAGGGATGAATGCAGATTTCTCCAGCTCCCTCATTTCCCCTCACCTCACCTTATCTCAGTCCCAACCCTCGGACTCAGCACCGCCTTCTTGACCTGCAATCTTCTTCCCGACCTCTCTGGCCTATCACCCTCTCCGGCCTATCACCCTCACCTTAACCTCCTTCCACCTATCGCATTCCCAACGCCCCTCCCCCAAGTCCCTCCTCCCTACCTTTTATCTTAGCCTGCTTGGCACATATTCCTCATTCCTGAAGAAGGGCTTATGCCCGAAACGTCGATTCTCCTGCTCCTTGGATGCTGCCTGACCTGCTGCATTTTTCCAGCAACACATTTTTCAGCTCTGATCTCCAGCATCTGCAGTCCTCACTTTCTCCATGTTTATCGTGATGCCTATTTCCTGGACTGGGAACACACACTGTTATTTTAATGGTGGTAGTGGTAGAAGTGGCACAATTGTATTACAAGGTCAATCCTGCATAATGTTTACCTGGACAGTCCTTTTCGAAGAGCTTGTGTCTAGACAGCTTCTTTCCTGACATTCGGATGCCTCAAACATTTTGCAGTCAATCGTTCGATTAGTCACTGTTGGAAACATAACAGCTGATTTAATCAAAGCAAGGTACAACTAGCAACCATGGGATAAATGACCACTTAATCTGCTTTTCATTGATATTAGCTGAGAGGTAGTACTGGTCAAGATATCATGATAAAGGTGTATAATATGTTATCATTTGGGATTTTGAGTTTTAAAGAAGAGGTAATATATATTTTGGCTTTAATTCTGTGAACATAAATTATTTTTAAGATGTCAGAAGTAATTTGGGACAGTGAAGTAAATCCATCATTACTATGAAAACACATGGTGTTAATAGATGAAATGTTAACAAAGTGAAATGTGTCAGAACATAAACCAGTAGATATTAGTTTTTTGATTTCAATTCAAAATTGGGTTTAAGTTCAAGAGAACAGATTCACCCTAACAGAAACGTTTTTGTTTGGAGAATCTCCAGGGTCTTGAAATATGTGTAAAAGCTTTCAAGTTCCAGAACTGAAAAGAAGTTTAGATTATCAATGCTGGAAATAAGTTTCCTGGTCATAAATTCAGTAAATAATCAGTTTAATAACATTGCAGATTTAAAATGGAAATAATCCAATATGGGATTGAGTATCTATAAAGGATATTGCTGGAAAATAGGTTGAAATATTCTTTTTGCTGATGACAATAAGATCTTTCAAAACTGCACATATAACTTTTTTGTTTCTTTTCCTTTCAACTAATGTCATTTTTATTTTGTTAAAGAAATTGACAACATTCATGACTGACCACTAAAATAATCAACTGCAAACATTAAACTCATGATCTATCAAACAGGCTTTCACTTTGGGTCCTGGTTTGTCTAGCATCAGCGAGGATCATAACAATGGAAGGGGAATGTCCACAATTTTACTTTGAAATAATGCTGTTAGATGTTTTGCATCTACCCAAGAAGACAGGTGTGGCACATTGGTTTGCTGTCTCCTTCAGAAAAAGTGCTATCTCAATACTCAGAACTGCAATGAAGTGTTGGCCTAGATTCTAACTTGAGGTCTCTGGAACTTTGTGATTTATAGATGAAAGTTATAAGATGAATCCATAGCTCATACTGGAGCAGTACTTTGGATGGTGCAAGCAGGCACCAAGCTAGGTACCAGTGAGAATTTTAAAAAGGATGACTCACCATAGAGTAGGTTTGCTGCCACCATCCTCTTTAAGTGTGGAATCAACAGGATCTGTTTGATCGAGTGTGGTAGAAGAAGATTATGTCTATAAGATCAGAAATTAGGCCATTCAGCCCATCGAGTGTTCCACTGATCACTCATGGTTGATATATTTCTCAGTCTTATTCTCCCGCCTTTTAAGAACCTATCTATCTGTCTTAAATACACTCCATTTCTTGGTCTCCAGGCTGTGCCCTCAGGATTTGATTTCTCCTTCTAGTGTAAACATCTTCTCCACTACTCTATCCAGGCCATTCAGTATTCTGTAAGTTTCAAAGCAATCATTGCTCATGCATCGAAACTCCAAGTACAGAGCCAGAATCCTCAACTGCTCTTCATATGAGATTTGGCTCTTTAGCCCAATCAGTTCATATTGGCATTAAAATAATGTTTTAGGTGAATTTTATGAATCAAAGTAAGAGCTTTCATCAGTGGGAGATGGATATTTTTCCATTTCTAAACCCAGTGCTTGCACCAATCATTTGAAAATAGAAATAATAAACAGACTATTTCTCTGCCTAATAATTTATCTTAACTTTGACCCAAGAAGAAAAATTGTCATTTTTCAAAGCCATCTATTGGGCAATATGCATAGTGTCTGTCAGGAACCAATAGCAAATTTTTGCTGTGCATTCAGGTTTCTTAAAAGCTCACGCCATATCGCATAAAATTCTTTCACATTAGATAATTATGGTTGACAAAAGAGGAGAGTTTAATCAAATCCATCAAGCCCACTTCATTTCTCTAATTGAATTTTATAACATTCAGCATTAGAAAAGGACACAAAATACCAGTTTCTCAGCTGTCATATATAATTGAAAACATGCTTTGAATTTACAATAAAAAAGGCTTAAAAGTAAGACATTAACCATTCCTTAAGGAATAATTTGAATACATGATTTTAAACAAAAGCAGACAATTAATTACCTTCCCTTGTCTTCCAGTTTGTTTGAAGGAGGGACACTATTTGAAATGTCAGACTATCTCACTCTTACTTTAATTGCAGGCTCAGAATCATTCATGTGCCTCTTCCATCCCTCATCACCAGTGTCATATTTATCAGACATCAAAATCAGCAAAATGAGGACTTTTAGAATACAAAGAGCTCAAAGTACATATGATGTTCCTGAAATTCGCTGCTAGATTGATGCATTCAACAGCCGTAATGTGTCCTGACAATTGTAACTCCTTGAGTTTAGGTTAGGTTAGGTTTAGGTTATTTGTTCATGGAGTAGGAAGGAAATTTGAACTCCTGCATTCAATCTTTTAAAAAAAAATTGATGTCAAAAGGAGAAAATCATATTTCCAGTTTGGGTAATGACTAAGTAACATCAGAGCTCTCAAGTGAATTAGCATGTGGCTTGTTTGAAGAGTAAAGCTCTCAATGTCCCCAGCTGTGGGGATGAGATTTTTAATTTATACCTTGAAAATTAGCAAAATTTTAATGTTCCACTTGACACTGAATGGAAGTCAATGCTCATGTGGTCACTTGAGTCTAAAGAACAACAAAGAAAAGAATATACAGAATGGGAATAAACTCTTCAGCCCAACAAGACTGTCCCTCCACATAATGCTCTTCTAGACTGAAAACTATTTGTCTCTACTCAGTCCATACCCTCAATTTCCTGCCTATTCATATATCTGTCAAGATACCTCTAAAACACTGATATTGAATCCACCTCAACCACCTCCTCTGGCAGCAGATTCCAAGCACTTACTACCCTCTGTGTCAAATACTTTCATCTCACACCTCCTTTAAACTTATCTCCTTGTACCTTAAACTTATGCGCCCTAGTAATAGACATTTCTATTGTGGGAGAAAGACTCTGACTACCCAGACTCTACATTCTAACCATGCATCTCTTAATTTTGGAAACTTGTATCAGGTCGTTCCTCATCATGTGGCATATAAGTGAAAAAAATGTTTGTCCAATATCTCCAAACCAGGAAAACATCCTGGTAGACTTGTTTCTGTACCCTGCCCAGAGCTTCCACATCCTTCTGGTAGTGTCATGAGCAGAGCTGTACACAATATTTCAGATGTTGCCTAAACTAAAGTTGAATACAGCTGCAACATGACTTGCCAATTTTTATACGATATGCCCTGGCAAATGAAAGCAAGTATGCCATAAACTTTCTTGATCACTTTATCCAGATGTGTTGTCACTTTCAGGGAACTGTACACTTAGATACCTCTGTATATTGATGCTATAAAAGGTTCTGCCATTTATTAAATGCTTCCCTCCTGCATTAGTTCTTCTAAAATCCATCAGCTCGCATTTGTCAGACAAAACCTCACCTGCCATTTCTCTGCCTAAGTGTCCAGACTATCTATATCCTGCGGCAACCTCTGGCAATTCTCCTTATTATCTGCAGCTCCCTCAATCTTTATGTCATCTGCAAATGTACTAATCAGGCTACCCACAACCTCCTCCACATCATTAATGTATATTACAAACTGCAGAAATTGCAGCACTGATCCCTGCAGTAAGCCACTGGGCACAGACCTCCAGTCAGTAAAACACACTTCCATCACTACGCTTAGTCTTTTTTGACTAAACCAGTTTACACTGATCTTACCAGGTTACTGTGGATCCCATGTGACTTCTCCTTTTTTATCATCCTACAATGAACAATCTTTTCAGATGCCTTGCTAAAGTCCAGATAGATAATTTACCATCCTGCCTCATTAATCATCTTTGTCAGTTCCACAAAAAAACTCAATCGAGTTTGTGAGACACGACGTCCCTTTAAAAAACCGTGATGCCTATCACTAATAAGTTCATGTTTTTCCCTAAGTAAATCCCACCCCTAGGAATTCTCTCCAATAATTTCCCTACTACTGGTGTAAGGCTCACCGGCCTTTAAGTTCCTGGATTATCCCTGTTGTCCTTTCTAAAAAAAAATCATTTGCTATTCTCTGGTCCTCTGGGATCTCTCCTATGAGGAAACAGCATGCAAGGATTCCATACAAAGCCTGCGGTAATTTCCTCACCTGTCTTCTTTAGCTTCCTGGGCTAGATTCTATTAGGTCCTGGGGACTTGTCTACCTAACACTTTTTTAAACACCCAACTACTGTGACCTAATTACCACAATTATGTTGCTCAATATCTCATTAAAGAAGATTTTTGAAACTGATCTCAAGCATATTCTTCTCTGTCGCTTTTACTGTCTCACTGAATTGCATTTCCCAAAGGCTGAATCCCTGAAACAAATTATTGCTGCTTTCAAATTAAACAAGGATCTTCAAGAAATTATAAACTAGAGGATGGAGAGTGCCAAAACTCTTGGTTATTGCTTGCATTGAAAAACAATCTTGTATGAATATCCTTCCAGATTTGCCTCTACCATAGACGCACACACAAATTCCATCTTACTCAAACTTCAATAAATACATCATTCTGATCATGCTGCTGAGGGTATCAAAAATGAAACTAAGATTGAGTGTTACAGAACCATAGAAAAAGCACAGTGATTGATAAAGACAAACAGAGCCATGAAAACTGCCATAACGTACTTAAATAAATAAAACCAGAAAAGAACAAAGAAACAAACCACACGTAAAACACTAGGCAATAGAAAATAACTGAAGCTTTTCCTTTCCCAGCTCTGGCTGAAATGGAAGGTGAAATGAAGCAAAACTGGATATTTATTTATGTGCAATGACAAAAATAAAAACTAGTAAGAGATATGTTTAACAAGATGGAACAGTTACAAGTTATTACATTGCTGTTACTATTAGAAATTGCTCCAATGTCCCTTCCACAATGAATCTCTGAAGAACAGAAATACTGACTGTTGAAGTTATGAAAACCTTGAAGGCACTCTTTGAACCCAAAGTGAATATTATTTATGAATAGGACATGTTCAATTTGAAGGCCGAAAGTCAAAAAGAGTCTGTTGACCAAAGTGTGACCTCACAGAATCTGGAGAATTTGACAGTCTAATTAAAGATAGAATTTCTAGCAATCTAGGTTTCTTCAACATATCGTTTCAGTTGCTTTGCACTATAATCTTTTGTTATAAATTCAATATCTTAAGACCCTACTTCACAGCTACCTGATGAAGGAGCAGCACTCAAAAAACTAGTGCTTTCTCATAAACCTGTTGGACTATAATCTGGTGTTGTGTGATTTTTAATATACCTCTGTTCCTACCCGCACTAGCACATGGCACTGGTAGCAATCTTGATATCACTATTCTGCTCATCCTGCCTTCTAACTTCCAACCTAACTCCTTATATTCTATTTTCAGGTCACCCTCCCTTTCCCTACATATGTCATTGGTACCATGACTTCTGGCTGCTGTCCCTCCCCTTTAAGAATCCTACTTTTGCTGAGTGGAGAGGGGAGTTTCTCCCCAAGCAGTAATTACCAAACAAGGAGGATTATTACTTGTTAAATGCTCTATTAATGCTGAAACTCACCTCATTAATATTCAGCTTCCTATCCTACTAAACAATCAGAAGAAACCAGACATTGGGAAATCTTGGAATGGAAGTTAGAACAGATACTTGGTGACTTCAGCTCAATGCTTGCTCCAAAAGACATCCACATTGGACATCAGGCACCAACATCTTAGGGCAAGCTTCATGGGCACTGGCCACATGTACTTGATGTCAACAGACATTGGCATCCAACACATGCCAGCCTTTAAGAACCGTCATGGTACATCTCTAATCCACTTACAGTAAGGTACTGTAAGTACAGCCTTCATTTTAAGGACAGTGAGAAAGAGAGAAAGAGAGAGGAACATGAGGCTGCCGGGAAGGTAAATCTTCCCTCTTAAAAGGACTTACCTCGAGAGTCAGCTGCCTTCATTTGCAGCAGTGGCGGGAGCAGTGAGTGAGGAGCTGAGTTGGAGCAGTCGAATTGCACTGGGAAGGTGAGTGAACTGAAATATTTGGGCAGTGGCTGAACCCGAGACAGTACACATATAGAGTCTCCAATCTGCCCTTCTCCCCAATCAAAAAAAAACTCTGTGGAATGTTGATAAGTTAAGGCTTGTTCTATTTCCTTTTTTCATCATGTGATTGGAAAAAATGTTTCTTTCCTTTGTCATTTATCTCAGTTAAGACTGAGTTAAGCTTAAAATGAAAAATGGCAGGAGATCTCAGACCCGTGTTATTCTCTTCTTCCTCAATGTGGGAGCTCAGGGATGCGGCTGATGTCCCGGACTCCTTCACGTGCAAGAAGTGTGTTCCAGCTGCAGCTCTTGTTAAAGCGCATGACAGCTCTGGATCTGCAGATGGACTCACTTTGGAGCATCCATGATGCTGAAGAGGTCATGGATAACACATTTAGTGAATTGGTCACACCACAGATTAGGATTACTGAGGGAGAAAGGGAATGGATGACCAAAAGGCAAAGAAATAGCAGGAAGGCACTGCAGGTGTCCCCTGTGGTCATTTCCCTCCAAAACAGGCATACTGTTTTGGATACTGTTGGGAGAGATGGCTCACCAGGGGAAGGCAGCAGTAGCTAAGTTCATGGCACCGTGGCTGGCTCTGCTGTACAGAAGGATGGGAAAAAGAGTGGAAGGGCTATAGTCATAGGGGATTCAATTGTAAGGGAAGTAGATAGACGGTTCTGTGGTGGAAAATGAGACTCCCAAATGTTATGTTGCCTCCCAGGTGCACGGGTTAGGGATGTCTCAGATTGGCTCCAGAACATTCTCAAGGGAAAGGGTGAACAGCCAGTTGTCATGGTGCATATAGGCACCAATGATATAAGTAATGAAAAAATGGGATGAGGTCCTACAAGCAGAATTTAGGGAGTTAGGAGCCAAGTTAAAAAGTAGGACCTCAGAGGTGGTATTGCTACCAATGACACATGCTCGTCAGAGTAGAAATGAAAGAATAGGCAGGATGAATGTGTGACTTGAGAGATGGTGCGGGAGGGAGGCGCTCAGATTTTTGGGACATTGGGACCGGTTCTGGGGGAAGTGGGACTGTATATAAATTGGAAGGTCGACACTTGGGTCAGACTAGGACCAATGTCCCAATATCCCAAGATACAGACTAGGAGTGTTTTTGCTAATGCTGTTGTGAGGGTTTAAACTAATGTAGCAGGGGGATGGGAACCAAATGAGGAGGTTAGCGGACAATAAGGAGATAGTAAATAAACCCTGTCAGGAACTAGATAATGAAGTCAGTGTGACTAAAGGGAAGAGTCGGCAGGGAGTAGATGATGAATACAAAGGGACTGGTGGTCTGAAGTGCATTTGTTTTAATGTGAGAAGTGTAGTAGCTAAGGCAGATGAACTTAGGGCTTGGATTAGTACTTGATGTTATTGCTATTATTGAGACTTGGTTGAGGGGAGGGTATGATTGGCAATTAAATATCCCAGGATACAGATGCTTCAGGCAAGATAGAGAGGGAGGTGAAAGGAGTGAAGAAGTTGTTTTACTGATCAGAGAGTATATCACAATTATGCTGAAACAGGACATTATGAAGGACTCGAGCAGTGAGGCAGCAAGCATAAGATAGAGGAACAAGTATGTAAACAGATTAATGAAAGATATAGGAGCAACAGGGTGGTGGTGATTTTAATTTTCCTGATATTTACTGGGATTCACTTAGTGTTAGAGGTCTAGATGAAGCAGAATTTGTAAGGAGCATCCAGGAGGGTTTTCTGTAACAGTATGTAAATAGTCCAACTTGGGAAGGAGCCACACTGGATCTAGTGTTGGGGAATGAGCCCAGCCAGTTAGTTGAAGTTTAGTAGGGGATTACTTTGAGAATAGGATCATAATTCCGTAAGTTTTAGAATACTCGTGGACAAAGATGTGAGTGGTCCTAAAAGAAAAGTGCTAAATTGGGGGAAGGCCAATTATACCAAAATTCAGCAGGAGCTGGGGAATGTGGATTGGAAACAGCTGTTTGAAGATAAATCCACATTTGATGTATTTTAAAGAGAGGTTGATTAGAGTGCAGGAGAGACATGTTTTTGTGAAAGTAAGGGATAGAAGTGGCAAGATTAGGGAACTATGGGCAACAGGTGAAACTGTGAGACTAGTTAAGAAGAAAATGGAAACTTTCATAAGGTGTAGGCAGGGAGCAGCAGGATGCAGACCCTTAGAAGATGGGAAACAGGTTTAGGTAGAGGATCTGGATCAGCACAGTCTTGGAGGGTCAAAGGGCCTGTAATTTTCTTTCTTCATTTTGTTCTGCGTTTCAAAGCTTTATCCCAGTCTGTAGCAGCAGCTATCATTGTAATGCTGCAGCAAGTTACTGCTCCTCGGATGCTGCCTGAACTGCTGGTCACAGTTCTCCAAAATTGTTGTTTGTGATATACATAAATGATTTGGAGGAAGGTATAGGTGGTCTGATTAGCAAATTTGCAGATGACACTAAGACTGGTGGAGTAACAGATAGTGACAGGAACTGTCAGAGAATACAGCAGTATATAGATAGATTGGAGAGTTGTGCAGAGAAATGGCAGATGGAATTCAATCCGGGCAAATACGAGGTGATGCATTTTGGAAGATCCAATTCAAGAGCGAACTATACAGTAAATGGAAAAGTCCTGGGGAAAATTGATGTACAGAGAGATCTGGGTGCTCAGGTCCATTGTTCGCTGAAGGTGGCAATGCAGGTCAATAGAATGGTCAAGAAGCCACATGGCATGCTTTCCTTCATTGGATGGGGTATTGAGTAATAATTGTATAAGACTTTGTATTGGCCACATTTGCATACATTTCTGGTCACCACATTACCAAGACGGTGTGGATGCTTGGAGAGGGTGCAGAGGAGGTTTACCAGGATGTTGCCTGCTCTGGAGGGCGCTAGCTATGAAGAAAGGTTTAGTAGATTAGGATTATTTTCATTAGAAAAATGAAGGTTGGGGGAGACCTGGTTGAGTTTGACAAAATCATGAAAGGTACAGACAGGATGGATAGCAAAACGCTTTTTCCTGGAGTGAGGGACTCAATTACTTGGGGTCATGAGTTCAAGGTGAGAGGAGGAAAGGTTTAGGGGAGATCTTGCACGACAAACATTTATCCAAAAAAAATCAGAAGTTTCAGCCCAATGTTTTATGCACATATACCCCCAGATCCCTCAGCTCATGTGCATGTAGAATTACATGCTTTATTTTATATTACAACTCCTCAGATTATTTGACCAAAACGAAACATTTCACATTTTGTGCATAAATGCCATCTTCTGAATTTTGTAGTGTCAGAAATCTCCAGAACAGAAATAGACCTTTTGACCTATCATATCAATACCAAACCATTCAAATCCCTATTTCCAGCACTTGTCCATAGCCTTGCATGCCTTTGGCATTACAAGTGCATATCTAAATACTTCTTAAATGTTTTGATGTTTTTTGCCTCTATCACTTTTACATGCAGATACCCTGCACCCTCTGGGTGAAACCCATTTTTCCTTACCTCTCTTCTAAACCTTACATTAAATCTATGCCTCCTGGTCATTAATCACTTCATCAAGAGGAAAGGATTCTTCCTATCAACTTTACCCCTCACAACTTCATATTTTCAATCATGTCCCCTCTGCTCTAAAGGAAAATAACTCCAGTCTGTCCAATCCCTCTTCATAACTGAAACTTTCCAGCCAAGGCAACATCCTAGTAAATCTTTTCTGCACCCTCTCCAATGCTATCACAATCCTTTTATAATGTGGAATCATTGAATCCCTACAGTGTGCAAGCAGGCCATTCAGTCTCCAAAGAACATCCCAATCTGAACCACTCCCCTACTCTAACCCTGCATTTCCCATAGCCAATCCACCTCACCTGCACACTTTTGGACTGAAGGAGGAAACTGGACTACACAGACGTGCAAACTCCACACAGACAGTTGCCTGAGAGTAAAATCACTAATCACTGAGCCATCATGACACCATGCCATCTTGGATTCCTGAACTGCATGTCAAACTCTAGTTGTGGTCTAACCAATTTGATCTAACTTTCTTGCTCTTAAACTCTGTGCTTCAACTAATAGGCATGTATACAATATGTCTTCTTGATCACTTTATCCACCTGTAGTGATACCTTAAGGGAACAGTGGACATAAATGCCAAGATCACTCTGATCTTCTTGACTGTGCTTCCCAAGGCCCTGGCTTTCATCATGCATGCGCTTGCCTTGTTCCTCTGTCTAAGTGCATCACCTCACATTTATCTGGATTGAATTCCATTTGCCACTGATCAGACCAACTGATCCTCTTGTGGTCTAAAGCTATTCTCCTAATTAATTACCTCCTCACCAATTTTTAATCCGCAAACTTATTGATCAACCTTCCTACATTCAAATCTAAACCATTTATATAAACGAGAAACAGCAAGGGTCCCAACACTGACCTCATTGGACACAAACTTCCAGTCAGAAAAACACCCCTCAATACCACCTTTGCTTCCTGCCACTCAGCCAGTTTGGACTCAATTTGCCAAATTTCCTTGGATTCCACCAACTCTTATCTTTGTTATCAGTCTCCCACCATATCAAAAGCCTTGCTGAAGTCCAAGTGACTACAGCAAAAGCATTGCCCTCATCTACACACCTGGTCACCTCTTCGAAAAATTGGATCAAGCTGGCCGGACATGTCCTCCCCTTGACCAAACCATGCTGACTGCTCTCATTTAAGCCTTGCTTCTTGAAGTTTAGAATTATTCTGATTGTTTCCAATAGTTTACTCACTACTAAGGGCTTACTGACCAGCCTGTAGTTTCCTAATTTATACCTCGCTCCTTTCTTGAATAAGAATACCACATAAGCTGTCGGCCAGTTTTCCAGCACCTTCCCTGCAGTTTGAAAGAAATTGAAAACTTTTAAAGTGCCCCAGTTATTTTTTCCCTTGTCTTTCTCAACAATCTAGGATATATTTCATTTGGCTCTAGAAGCCTAACTGCTTTTAAGCCTGCCAGGCCACTCTGATTCACCTCTGTGTCTATGTTATCTTCTTTAATTGTATTAGAGACCTTCTGCCTAATTTCCATGCCGATATTGCCCCTCTCACTAGAACCCTGTCTACATCCTCTGGCTCTATGAACAAATTACCACTGTGATCATTACTGGACCCTACTTTTTCCCTCATTACCATTTTACCCTTATTGTCCCTGTAAAACAACTTAACATTTTCCTTTATTCCCAATTTTTTCTCATGTTCCCCTTTAGCTCCACTAATCATAGAATGCAGTGAGAAATCATTTGGCCCATTGAAAAATCACTGACCCACTGAAGATTATCCCAAACCCAGCCCCTATCCTCTCTTTGGACTGTGGGAGCAAGCAACTGAAGCCCAAATAGACACAGGGAGAATATGCAAACTCCACACACAGCCACCCAAGGCTAAAATTGAACGCAGGTCCCTTGTACTATGAAACAGCACTGCTAACCATTGAGCCACTGTGCCATGCTGATATCTGCCTTTTATGTTTTCTCTTACACATTCTATATTCTTCTCAGATTTCTGCTGTTTTGAGCCCTCCTCATCTGTCATAAGTCCCCCTTTTTTGCTTAATCCAATGCTGTATATCCCTTGATATTCAGTGTTCAGCATTTGATGGTTCCACCTTTTTCCTTATTGGAACATGCTGACCCTGTACTCTACATATTTCCTTCTTGAGTGCACCTCACTGTTCCAAGAGAGATTTACATGAAAGTATCTGGTCAAATCATATCTGATCTTATTAGAATTCGTCTTCCCCCAATTCAGAATTTTGATTTCAGGCTCACTCTTGTCCTTCCCCACAACAATCTTGAATGTATGTTATGATTGTTGTCTACAAAGTTCTACTCATGCAATCAAGGTGACATTGGAACATGGTGACTCTTTTCAAGCAGTCTACAGCAGATCTTATTCTTACATACTTTATAATTGTTCTGCTCTTCTAAACATCAATTATAAGTCTATTTGAATTACAATTAATGCTCTTTTAAATCTACTTTCAGGCTTGAAGATTTTCTGAGGCCTGATTACCGAGGCCTGAACAGCACACAAACAAGATTTGAACCCATGGTGGGCCAACAGTGAGGAGACCTGACCATTACGACTGCGAGAATCCTTGGAATGCTCATGAATGCAATTAGTGCCCAGAACTGCTTCAAATGCAGCTACATATCTTGCTGACACTGGAACTGAAACTCGATATCTCTGAACAAGAAGTGACCCCACAGTGACCTGCCATTGAGGACACCCGATTGAATCAATCACAAGAAACCTCTCCCCACCCCCCTCCATTGCTCTCCCCACCCCCAACTGGTGCCCAGGACCTCATCAGGAACACACACATACCTTCCGGAGTAGCAGACTTCCCTCACCGGCTCCCAGGATTGACTAAGAGCAGGCATTAACCCAGGAAATGTGGGAGACGTACTGGATTTATGGTGAGACTAAAACTATGGAGTTTCAAGAACCCTTCTCCAGCATACTCTTATTAAAAGTCCAAGCCATTGAAAACAAGTTAGACTCAAAATTAGACACACCTTCCAAAGGGAATTGAGAGACTACTGTGTGCTCTGTTTCACAGATACATAACTCACTCCTGCTACATCTGATTAGATTATATTAGATTAGATTAGATTAGATTAGATTAGATTAGATTACTTACAGTGTGGAAACAGGCCCTTCGGCCCAACAAGTCCACACCACCCCGCCGAAGCGCAACCCACCCATACCCCTACATTTACCCCTTACCTAACACTACGGGCAATTTAGCATGGCCAATTCACCTGACCTGCACATCTTTGGACTGTGGGAGGAAACCGGAGCACCCAGAGGAAACCCACGCAGACACGGGGAAGAATGTACAAACTCCACACAGTCAGTCGCCTGAGGGTTTCTCTGTTCACTGAATAGAACCCTCAGCATCCTCAGACAAGGCAACAGGCAGTAGAATCTGATTCCTGATCAGCACCTCCTGGTGCTCAGAGGTAGTGACCCAGGCAAATTACTGAATATCTTACACTGAAATGCCAGCTCTACTTGTTGCTATATGAGTTCACCTTGGCTATCCTGACACCGATCTACATCCTCACCCACGCGGAAGTGAACATTGTACCTGATGAAGTATACAATGTCGCAAACAGATTTGATACAGAATAGCCTGAAGCCTTGTTCATCATAACCAGTGACTTCAATCAGGCCAACCTCAAGAATATGCTACCAAAGTACCAGCAAGTACCAGCAACACATCTCCTGTCCCACCGCAGGTCTGACATCCTTGACCATTGCTATACTGCTCTAACCCCCATTCACATATTTGAAAATCAGCTCAAAATGCTGTGTTTCTCCTCCGAGATTGCACACAGAAATTGAAGTGTGATGACCCAGAATAGAAAGTTGTGTAGTGTTGGACTGAGGCAACTAAAAGTCTTGCTTAGAGTAGGCGGACTCATCTATATTCAAGAACTTAGCGGCAAACCTAAACAAGTATGCCACGAGAGTTACCAATGGGTCAGACGGGAGCATCACCCACGTGGGAGAAAGGATGAGCACTCGCAAACCGAAACCAGACGTGTGCGCGAGCTCAGAGGAGAGAGTGGGAGCTCCACCTCCCTGACTTCTCTCCCTGGCTTCTGTCCACCACAGTGCCGAGAGAAATGGAATTCCGAGGGTCGACACCCAAGGGAAATGGAGAGACAGCAAGAGCCCCCTCCACAAAGCTTCACTTAAGGAGCAAGGACAGTGTGCGGGCAAACACGTTACCTGTGTAGAAGACTATAAGCCACAAAGTTAATTCAAATGTTCACTAACCAGAAACCATGGATGAACCAGGAGATCCACTCTGACTGAAGTCCAGGCCTTAGATGTTCAAGTCTGCCGACCCTGACCTATACAGGAAATCCTGTAAGGCCATCAGAGACATCAAAAGGCAATACCAAACTAAGCTCGAGATCCAGACTAACCACACAGACATCTGTTGTTTGGGGCAAGGCTCACACGACACAACGGGCTACAACGCAATGTCAAACAGAATCTTGGCCAACAATACATTCCTATCCAATGAGCTCAATGCATCAATGCTTGCTTTGAACAGAAAGTCAGTGAAATGATGCCACCTGCCCACCAACCTTGAGTGCACCTGTACTCACAGTTACTGCTTCAGATGTCAGATCAGCTTCTTCAGGGTGAATCCATGAAAGCGACTGGTCCGGACGGAGTCTCCGGGCAAGCACTCAGATCCTGTTTGGAGCAGCTGGTGGGAATATACATTGACATCTTTACTTTGGTATGAAGTCCCCACCTGCTTCAGGAAGATCACCATCATCCAGGTACCAAAGAAAAATCATGCAGCATGCTTCAATGTCTACTGCCCGGTAGCTCTGATCTCCATAATTATGAAGTGCTTCGAGGGGTTAGTCATGGTTTACATTGACTCCAGCCTACCAGATTGCCTTGATACTTTGCAACTTACCAACTGATGCAATAGGTCCATGGCAAATGCCATTTCCCTGGTCTACACTCATCCCAAGAACATCTGGAAAATAAGGATACCTATATCAGGCTCCTAACTATTGATTACAGTCCTGCCTTCAACACCATAATTTCAATCAAGCTCATCTCTAAACTCCATGACTTAGATCTGGCTCCCACTTTGTAACTGGATCCTCTTCTTCCTGACCCATAGACCGCAATCAGTAAAAATAAGTAACAGTACCTCCTCCACAGTTATCCTTAACATAGGTGCCTTGCAAGGCTGCATACTCAGTCGAGGAGAAAGTCCCCTACTCAGTCCCCTACTGTACTCCTCATACACTCACAACTGTATGGCCAACTCCCAGCCTCAACTCCAGTTACAAGTTTGCTGTTGACAACCACTGTTGTAGGTCTGATCTCAAACACGATGAGAAGAGTAAAGAGTCATAGAGTCATAGACATGTACAGCATGGAAACAGACCCTTCAGTCCAAACCATCCATGCCATCCAGATATCCCAACCCAATCTAGTCCCATCTGCCAGCACCCAGCCCATATCCCTCCAAACCCTTCCGATTCTTATACCCATCCAAATGCCTCTTAAATGTTGCAATTGTACCAGCCTCCACCACTTCCTGTGGCAGCTCATTGCATACACGTACCACCCTCTGCATGAAATCGTTGCCCATCAGGTTTCTTTTATATCTTTTCCCTCTCACCCTAAACCTATGCCATCTAGCTCTGCACTTCCCGACCCCAGGGAAAAGACTTTCCCTATTTACCCTATCCATGCCACTCACAATTTTGTAAACCTCTATAAGGCCACCTCAGCCTCTGAAGCTCCAGGGAAAACAGCCCCAGCCTGTTCAGCCTCTCCCTATAGCTCAAATCCTCCAACCCTGGCAACATCCTTGTAAATCTTTTCTGAACCCTTTCAAGTTTCACAACATCTTTCCAAAGGAACGAGACTAGAATTGCATGCAATATTCCAACAGTGGCCGAACCAATGTCCTGTAAAGCTGCAACATGACCTCCCAACTCCTGTACTCAATACTCTGACCAGTAAAGGAAAGCATACCAAACGCCTTCTTCACTATCCTATCTACCTGCGACTTCACTTTCAAGGAGCTATGAACTTGCACTCCAAGGTCTCTTTGTTCGGCAACAATCCCATCTAGTCAAGATCCTGTTGTAATCTGAGGTGACTCCCTTCACTGTCCACTACACCTCCAATTTTGGTGTCATCTGCAAACTTACTAACTGTACCTCTTATGCTCACATCCAAATCATTTATGTAAATGACAAAAGGTAGATGACCCAGCACCAATCCTTGTGGCACTCCACTCCACTCACAGGCCTCCAGTCTGAAAAACAACCCTCCACCACCACACTCTGTCTTCTATCTTTGAGCCAATTCTGTATCCAAATGGCTAGTTCTCCATGTGTTCTGAGAGATATAAACTTGCTAATCAGTTCTCCCATGGGAACCTTGTTGAACGCCTTACTGAAGTCCATATAGATCACATCTACCGCTCTGCCCTTATCAATCCTCTTTGTTATTTCTTCAAAAAACTCAATCAAGTTTGTGAGACATGATTTCCCACGCACAAAGCCATGTTGACTATTCCTAATCAGTCCTTGCCTTTCCAAATACTTGTACATCCTGTCCCTCAGGATCCCCTCCAACAACTTGCCCACCACCGAAGTCAGGCTCACTGGTCTAAAATTCCCTGGCTTGTCTTTACCGCCCTTCTTAACAGTGGCACCATGTTAGCCAACCTCCAGTCTTCCAGCACCTCACTTGTGACTATTGATGATACAAATATCTCAGCAAGAGGCCCAGCAATCACTTCTCTAGTATCCCACAGAGTTCTCGGGTACACCTGATCAGGTCCTGGGGATTTATCCACCTTTACCCATTTCAAGACATCCAGCACTTCGTCCTCTGTAATCTGGACATTTTGCAAGATGTCACCATCTATTTCCCTGCAGTCTATATCTTCCATATCCTTTTCCTCAGTAAATACTGATGCAAAATACTCATTTAGTATCTTCCCCATTTTCTGCGGCTCCACACCAAGGCCCTCTTGCTGATCTTTGAAGGGCTCTATGCTCTCCCTCGTTACCCTTTTGTCCTCAATGTATTCGTAAAAACCCTTTGGATTCTCCTTAATTCTATTTGCCAAAGCTCTCTCATGTCCCCTTTTTGCCCTCCTGGGCTTAGCAGCTTGATCACAGTCTAAAGACATGAGGTAGACCATTTAGGACTGAAATAAGGAGAAGTTTCTTCACCCAGAGTGTGATGAGACTATGGAATTTGCTATCACAGAAAGCAGTTGAGTTCAAAACATTACATGTCTTTAAGAAAGAGTTTCAAATAGCTAGAAGGGCTAAATAGATCAAAGAGTATGGGGAGAAAGCAGGAACAGAGCATTGAATTGGATGATCAGTCTGATCATATTGAATGGTAGAGCATACTTCACAATCAAAGAATCTCTACAGTGTGGAAACAGGCCATTTGGCCCAACAAGTCCTCACCGAACCTCCGAAGAGTAACCCACCCAGATCCAATCCCTTACCTTGTTACTCTATATTTCCCACGACTAATGCACCTAACCTACACACCCCTGAACACAATGGGCAAGTTAACATGGCTAGTTCACATAAGCTACACATCTTTGGACTGTGGAGGAAACCAGAGCATACGAAGGAAACTCATGCAGACACAGAGAGAATGTGCAAACTTCACACAGTTGCCTGAAATTGGAATCGAACCTGGGTCCCTGGTGCTGTGAGGCAGTGGTGATAACTGCTGAGCTGCTGTGCTGTCCACAATTTAAAGGGCCAAATGCCTACTCTTCCTATTTCTACATTTCTTTGAATGTTAACTGGGTCCAGCTGCAGACCATCACGTATCTCTTCACTACCTGGAGGATATGAGGACAGAAGGAATAAGGTTAAAGACAAAAAAATACTGCAGATGCTCGAATCCAAAGTAGACAGGCAGGAGGCTGGAAGAACAGAGCAAGCCAGGCAGCATCAGGAGGTGGAGAAATCAATGTTTTGGGTGTAACACTTCTTCAGGACTGAGCAGGAGTAAGCTATCTGGCCCATCAAGCTGGCTTTGTCATACAATAAGAAGATCCTGATCTATTTGTAGACTCAGTTCCATTTACCATTCCACTCACTATAACCCTTAATTCCTCTGCGGTTCAAAAATCTATGGTTGTTTGTCTTAAAAACATTTAATGAGATAGCCTCAATGGCTTCATTGAGCAGGGAATTCCACAGATTCACAACTGTTTTGATGAAGAAAAATTACAAATTGAACTATCACTGCCATTATTAGTAGATATCCCATCATCTGACTTTCTGATTAAAGATGGGTCCAATGTTGCCTTCATACTCAGTGCAGTCATGCTTACCATGATTCCTGAAATTCAACTGTTTGTCCTAAGTTTGGACCAAGACTGTGACGAGATATGGAGATACATGCTCCCAGAGAAATCCAAACCTAGTATGGGTACCCATGTTATAGGGGAGCTGAAAGCATAGTTTTGATGATTGACAGTAGTCTGATATATGATGGTAACTTAAACTGTTGGATTGCATTAAAGTTATTAAACAGACTTATCTCTAACACAACTTTAAGAGCATGTGTTAGGCCAAGTATACTAACAGAATCTAGCTCTTTGATTCACATTAATAAATCTACCACATGGACATGGAAGATGTAAATGCTACCTCTTCGTTTAGAGACTGCATTAGCAATTAACAAGAAGTGCAAGCATACAAGAGAGAAGCACAGCATGTTTAAGATCTTGATTGAATTTCAGGAATAAGATCATTGCTCGTTAAAGCGACAGAAGAGTGGTGGAGTTTAGATCAGAGATTTAATAAAGTATAAGTTACTGCAATTCGTCTTCTGTTATTACTTCACTTTGCGCTCATTTATGCATGATACTCATTACCATCCAAGTAATTTTTGAAGGGTGTACCATGGTCAGTGTGCAAAGATTGGAGTCATTATCTGTAATTCCAAAGTAGGTGATAAAATGATTGTGCACAGAGATATGATGACCTGGCAAGGCCAAGTGGCAAAAAAATGTTTAAGGATGTATCTGCAGTTCTGCTTGGATTCACCTAATTTGCGTACCCCTTCTGTTTTCATTGGCATTCTTTAAGAGACAGCCAGAGGTAGCCTTCTCCCAGGATGAGTAGCTTACTTTTTTTTTACTTTTTGAGGAATGTTTGTCTATACCATGCCATTATTGAGTTAGGGTTAGCCAAAATCACACAGAAGGAGCAGATGACTGAAGGAGTGAGTGTAATGGGCATTGGTAAGAAGGGTGACCCAGTGACTGGTGGAAACGTAACTGGGAAGGGTGTCAGTTTTGTATGTGAATGTGAGTGGTGCAGCTACAGGCGGGAGGGATTTCACAGTCAGATGATGACTGGATTTTGTGCCTATAGGATAATGGCCGATGTTCTCAGTGAAGTTTTTGAAATTAAATTAGGGTACTGGTAATCAGTTAATATAATAACAGTGAGAAAGGAGATATGATCTGATAGAATTCCAGAGTCAAAGGTGAGAAGTGAGAAGTCTTATGGTAGGTGCAATTGCAGAGGTGGTTGGTGGGAGTCTCGAAATGTGATGGAGCAGTTGGCCTTGATGATGAGATGGCTAAGGATCAGGATGGGCAAAGTGATGAGGTGATATGTGGGAACAGGCAAGAGTGCAAGCTTGTTAGTGGTTGTTAGTAATGAAATCCATTGTAACAGGGAAAGCTCATGGGTGACAAAAGGAGATTGATCTCAGCATGGGCATGGTCAAGAGAAATGGGAGATGTCAGTGGGTGATGAGAGAAAGGCAGAAGTGTTGGATCTTTTTCTGAAAGTGATGAGCACCATCTAACCTTTGTCCAGCTGAGAACACTTTCCCTCACTATTAGTAAAGAGCCAATTTGAGAAGTGGTTCATTGACACAAGCAGGAGTAAATATAGAGTTCTATCAGCCATGTAAAAAGCCAACCCTGTATCAACTGCATGAGGACCATCCTACTCTTCAAAAGGCAACTCTTTGGCTCCAGGACTTAGAGAATCTAATGACAGAGATCCCAGCACGTTTGGTGCTACATGAAGGTATTTAAAAACATTGAAGTCTTTGACCAGTCAGGATGATATTGAAAAGGACAGGTTTAATAGACTGAATGGCTTACTCCCAATCGTATGAAGGGATTCTCCTAATCTGCTCTGTTTTCCCCAGTTGTGTCTCCTTGTGTCTTCTCCCCTTTTTATATCATTCTCACTTGTCGGCAATGTTTTTCCTCCCTTTGTTCCCTCAAACTTGTGTCAAACATCTTGAAAACCTTTGGTTTGAGATGCTAGCTCCCAATTATTGTTCATTTCTTCCATTTACAAAGGAAACAGGCAGTGCCAATTGCTGAAGAAGGCTTTTTCTTTCTCTCTGTCAGCTCAGTTTTGTTGGTGCAGTTGCTGTTACGTTCTGCCACTTTCTAATATATCCTGCAGACCACTGCTTGAAAGAGACTTGATTATAGTTCCATAAAGTAAATTTGAATCTATTATAATACAATTGCAGCCCATTTAATCCATAATAAAGTGTTCACAAAAAGTACATCAGCCAAAGAATATTGAAAATGAATCATGGCAGAACAAGCTGATACATATTTTTTGCTGTGTGGCATGCGTGCAATTTATATAACAAAATCTAGACTCTATTTAAGGAAATTCTCTCTTGCAATATATTTGATATGATTGCCCTATCTTCTCTGTGTCATATGGTATTGTCACTTAAACAGAACTAAAAGACACTGCTTTGTTGACCTTCATGTCACCTAGTGCATTTGTGAGCTTTATCTGGTAAGCAAGAGACTTATTGCTTTCAAAGAGAGAAAGTTGGAGAAAAGCTACAGGAGGAAAAATAGAAAACAGCACATTGTTGAAGGCGCACAAGCAGTGAATTTTGTTGAAATCTGGAGCTAATATTTCGTGAATTTACCTACTGTTAGCCATCTGTATGTCGTAAAGAAGTTAACTAGGGAAATTCTTCTGCTGCCTGCTTCTGATGAAATGCTGAATACACATCAGTTAAGTCTGTCCAGTCAGGTTTAATTCTTGTCCAGGCTTTGCATCCTGCAACGTGGCCAGTTCTAAATGGAACCTTCCCAAACTATCATGAGTAACTGGAGTTTCTATAGAGAAATTCTGGGAGAAACAGAAGGCTTTATTCTTAACAAATTGCAGCGCTGATAAAAAGACCATTGCTCTTCCTAGGTGATTGCTATTTATATTTGCAACACCTGGAATCTTAATTCAGTGTTGAGGTGGAGGAGAGACTGTTTGAGCAAATATCTCAAACTCGGCCTGATTTGGAATGAGTGCACTGATTTATTTTACAAGTTAGACAAAATGATGGTCCTTTCCCTGTGTACTCTCATCTATCATTATGATTCAAAATAACTCACAGCCCCCTCTGATTTTAGTGCCTACCAGACCAGCTGATAAGGCTTTCTCACATAGTGACAGAACCAGACATATGGGCTACTTTCAGTTGCATCCATTACCTCTAGTTTAGTGCTTGCGGTACACCTGTGTTACCTACTTACTGATGGTGTAATGAGTGTGTATCACAGCCGAAGTTGCAGTCCAGTTTCTCTGAGCACCACCAAAAAACATCATCCAATGAGTTTATTTTGAAGTGTTTTCTATTTCCCTGGGGCAACCATAATTCATAATATTGTGGTGTGGTTTCAAGCAACGACTACAGCATAGGGCAATACTGAACAAAAGGTAACCGTTAGATGTTGAAGGCATGCAGCTGAAGATGGGAGTTGTGGAGTCATCCAGTCGGTATTATTTCAAGGTGGTTACTGCAGCAGGAATTCAATTACCGACTTAACTTCTCTTCTCTGCAACTGTATCCCCAACTATCTGTTACAGTCTCCTCACCCACCCCGATACACATTGTCTTTTTTCACGATCATTTAATGTACCAAACTGCTATTATCATAAAGATTACTTTTTGTTCTCCATTTGAAAACAGCAGCCATTATCACCCCCTTTCAGAAAAGTCAATCCTAGGCTTCTTCCTTTGTGAAATTAACTGCTGCATCTTCAACCACCTTTTTAACTCAAAATTCCTTGAACCTTTTTCCAGAATACCATGTTTGAAAATTATCAATCTGAATTTGCCAACGTGCAGACTAATCAAAATCAGCAATTAAATTTTCTATGACAATGACCAACATGTATTGTCCCTCCTTTTTGATGTGACCTTTGACACATTCTATAACCCTCCTCCAACATCTCTCCTTACTTGCCCAGTTCAGTAGCACTCTCCTTACTGCATTTTACCAATTGCCTGTTTTGTCTTACTCAGAGCATTGACAGGTTTTTTTTTTCTCTGCTAATCCTCAGCATCAATATCTTTAGAGACACTTAAGAGTCTTTTTCTAGAACATTTCTCTTTCTCCTCTGTAAATAACCTTCATTGGCATCAATTTAATCAATACAACTATGTTTTGCTCCTGCATTGGTAACTTCTCTGACAAGCCAGATCCACCTTGGTGAAATATACCCCAAAAGGCATGATTTTCACCTAGTTTGGTGATATTTGAGGGATGGAATCAGAACACTCTACCCCTGAAGCAGAGAGTAGGCAGCCCTGGGACAGTGGTAGAGGCCAAGATGTGCTGATGAGAAGGTTTCTGCCACTGTATTCATTATTTTCCCTGATATTGTACTGGCCTTTACCAAATTATTTGGAAATGTTCGAATCAACTCAATAGAATTTCCCAGACTCATTACTGCCTAATCACTAGGAATTCCTGCATCCAACTTGATTCATAGCTGAAACTCTGGTCCAAATCAATTTCCTCTTCACACTAAACTACAGTGGCATAACCAGTGGAGTATTGTTACTGGGCTCAGTTTTACAGTGCACCACAATCCTTATGCTCGCACCCATGACTGGAGTGGCTGGCCCACAGAAACATAACACTAAGAGCACTAACATTAAGGGAACATTTTTCTGAGCCTTTCTCGAATGGAAGGGGCTTGTAAAGGCAGAACGTCCATCTTGTCCAACACCAGCCAATTAAGGTTGCCATGTTTCCAGCATGGTATGGATCATCCAACTACAGCCACTCGGTGGCAGGATAATTGACTCCATGGCCCCAGTTTGGCCTAGAGGCAGACAGGTTGCTGAACACCTCCCACATCCCACATAAAGCCTCTAACTGGTGGGAGACCACCTGCAGGATTTTATGTGCCTCCCCACTTTCTGGCTGGTAAGAGGCTTTGAAGCAGATGCTCTGAAGGACATCAGGATTCATGATGGTTTGCCTTTATGTAAAGGGTGGAACAGAGCTACATTCCTTCATATTAGCTATTCGTGTTTTGCTTGCATTCTCTTTGAATTGGTATGAACTTGTGTTTGTACTTAGATCGTGGATGACACCAGTCTTGGATTTAGCAAATGAGGTTTGATTTGAGCTAATCGAGCTAACTCTTTCCTTGCTTGCTCTTCTTCACTCATGCTTTGTGCTTCATTAGTTTTTTTGGCCTGAATTTGAATTCTAACTCGAAATGCCCTTGTCTGGTGCCTACTACAGATGAGTTGTATGTGATCAGGTGCAAAGCCCTTTGCCTTAATGGTCTGAATGTTGCTGAACAGCTAGGTATTTGGAAACACAATGTAGAGAGGAATTTCTCGCTTTCAACAGCACTATGCTTAGTAACACACTTCACTCACGAACACATGTTGTACTATAATGTTCTGGTGTGTGCTTAAGTATATTATTGACAGAATGACATGCAATGACAAACTCATAGCAGGATACCAGTCTGGAGTTTGGGCAGTTACATGAATTTTGCCTATTAGATGCAAAGTTCATTTCTTCTGGGCTTGAGGAAGGATACGCTGACATCAGTTGGTTGGCTCCAATTTTCTCCAGTTACAGGGTTCCTCTCCCATGCTTACAATGAAATTCATGATTACTGACTGTTTAATGATCTCTGTTATCATTTTAAAATTGAAACAATGCTCTGAAAATAAGAGTATAGGAATATTCAGCAGACAGGTAGTTGTTAGTGGAGTTTCTTACAGCCTTGGTACACCATTGAAAGATTTGCTTGAACTATGAGAGGTGTGACGTAATTGACTATGGATGATGGTTTAAAGATATAATGCAGAATTTTCATGATCATTGTGCATGATTTGTGAACTGGTTCGGTACATGTATTTCTGGCATTTGATAAGAGTACTGAAGACAGACACACCAACACCCACCATCATTTATAAATCTTATGCATCTGTGGTAAGAACCTCCTGCCTCCAGAAAGGAACTTGACTGCTTTGCCACCTCTTCCAATGTGGCTTGGGTTCTTAGCTGTCAATATTGCAACCTGGCAATATTCAAGTCTGAAAAAAATATGTCATTTCTATTCCCTGGATCATTTTTCCTTTGTGACCAATTCACAAATACAGCAAAAACATGCAAAGATATATTTTAGTAGCATAGGTGGTAAAATGGCCTTTATAAATTTCACAAGGATAGGCAAGTGGCATATCCAGAGAGCAATCAAGGATCAGTAGAATGTATAACTATTGAAATGAGGAGCCTCAGGAAAGTCTAGAAAGATGTGCTTTTGTAGTAGCACTGCCACAGACTTCACATAAAAAAAATCCTTGTCAAAGAATACATGGAAAAATCTATGCAAAGTCATGTTTGTGTAAAATCTGGCAAACTCCAATGTACTCAGTTTAGCCTTTTGGTTCAGAGTTTTGGAAAAGCTCCACTTTGTTATAATCTTGTAGAGATCAACAACTTTTAAAAGTACAACTGAATTTTTTATGACTGACTACAAGGATCTCTGGCAAGATTTCAAATTTTGAAGTTGTATTGTAAGAAATAAATTCAACTCAAACTAACACCAAACAAACCCAACATTATTTAATCACTATTCACAACGATCACAACTTAAACTCTACATTTCAGAAAAGATCCCTCCTTTAATTTTTTAAAGTTACTTACTCAGTCCCTAAAATGAATTCTTCGATCAATCTAAATTTAACTTATTTTGTCCTTCCGTAGTTAGATCACTTCTAATCCCAAACCAACTTTCATAATGAGGTTTACCCTGGAAATTCTTCCTGCGAGAAAAATGCTAAATTAATCTTCATTACTTGCATTAATCCTTAGAAATTTGCCTTAGAGTTGAAAGTATGAGGTTTTTCTCCCCAGGATGGAGAGGTCAATTACTAGGGGGCACAGGTTCAAAATGTAGGGGGGATGTTTAAAAGAGATGTGCGATGCACATTTTTCTTACAAAGGGTGGTGAGTACCTGGAATACTCTGCAAGAGGAGTTGGTGAAAGCAGACACAATAGCAGCATTCATGAAACATGAGGATGAGTACATGAATTGGCAGACAATAGAGGGATATGGATCCTGTAAATGAAGATAGTTTTAGTATGGAAGTGCAAAATGTGTTGGCGCAGGCATGGAGGGCCGATGGTCCTGTTCTTGTGTTGACTTGTTCTTTGTTGTTTGCTCTTTGTGTTTACAAATGTGAGCTCCCAACTGTATTTTGGGAGCAACAGAGATTAGTTGGTGGGTGGGGTGGCAATAACGTAAAGTATAGTGATTTCTAAAACCTGACATCCCTAACATCTGCAAATGACACTTGGAGATGAGGGTCTCAATTTTCACAATTACAGAGACAGCTAATCAGTCCCAGTTATTGTGGAAATGTAGTGATTGTAACAAGGCCAGCCAGCTAAATCTCGTAGAATATGAGTTCCCTGATTGGGGTTGTTAACCCAGTCCAATCAGGGAGCTCTGGCTGACAGACATAAACAGGAGTGTCAGAGGTTCTGTTCACTATGAGAGATGGCTTTGAGAAAGCTGGATCAGTGTCAAGTACTGTGCACATTCAAATAAAGGGTGACTTGGTAATAGGATACCAGCCTCTGTGGAGTTATTTTAGTGGCAACGAGAGAAAAGGTTATGTGCCTGAAGAAATTCACTCATAAAAGCTGCCTCTGACTTTGGGTAAGTGTTTCTGGTACCATGCCATTATTTAGGAATCTTGACTTCTTCAATCCTGCTGCTGAAGACAAGGCCCAGTACATGGAAAGAGTATGTTACTTTTTTCCGGGCAAGTGACATTGGGCAGAAGAAAAGCAATAAGTAATTCTCCTGACAGCTTGTGAACCTGCAGCTTTTTTTTGATTATGAGGAGCTTAACATTTTGTGAGGCACCAAATACTAAAACCTTTCAAAAGTTGACAGATTTAGCAAAGGAATATTATGACCCCAAACCTCCTCTAATTCTGAAATACGATCATTTTTATTTGGCAGTTCAAGAACCAGGGGAATCCATGTCAGCATATATGGGCGAGGAAGCCCAAAGTGGAACTCTATCATCAGCATGGTGTGGGCTGAGAAGCCTTGAGCAGGACTCTGGCAGCAGTAAGGCATGGGTTGGCAAGCCTCAAGCAGGACTGTGGCAATGGCATGGCATGGATTGGAATGCTAAGAGCAGGACTCTCTTGACAGCACGCATGGGTTAGGATGTTCAGAGCGGGACTCTCTCAGTGGCATGGTGTGGGATGGGAAGCCTCAAGCAGGACTCTGGCAGCAGCATGTCGTGGACTGGGAAGCCCAGAGTGGATCTATGGTAGCGCCATGCTGTTACATCAGTGGAGTAAATGTTGGACTCTCTTTAAGTTATGTCTTCCTTTAGTTTATTCTAAGTTAACATGAATGACACTTATGTACTGTGATGGTACACACTTCTTGCTGTATTTTGTATTGAATACACATGACAATAAAGGATATTCTATTCTATTCTATGTGACTTTGGTCTAATCCTTAATGAAATGCTGAGAAACTGTTTGGTACATGAGATTAATGATGTAACCATGCAAAAGTACCTACTGGACTTCAAAGAAGCTGTGCCATAAGAAAATATGGCAGGTGGAGCGTATGAGTTACAGGGTATGCCGATTGCATTGGACAACCCTATTCCCCCCTAGTCCAGGAACTCCCCACATACGTTCAAGACACCACCCACGCCCTCCACCTCCTCCAAGACTTCCGTTTCCCCGGCCCCCAACGCATCATCTTCACTTTGGATATCCAATCCCTCTACACCTCCATCCGCCATGACCAGGGCCTCCAGGCCCTCCGTTTTTTCCTCTCCAGACATCCCCAACAGTACCCTTACACCGACACTCTCATTCGTTTGGCCAAACTGGTCCTCACCCTTAACAATTTCTCCTTTGAATCCTCCCACTTCCTCCAGACCAAAGGGGTAGCCATGGGCACACGTATGGGCCCCAGCTATGCCTGTCTCTTTGTTGGCTAC
>NC_057711.1:95252467-95268687 GCF_004010195.1 Chiloscyllium plagiosum | reverse complement strand
CACCTATCCACTCCACCCTCTCCTCCCTGACCTATCACCTTCATCTCCTCCCCCACTCACCCATTGTACTCTATGCTACTTTCTCCACCCCCACCCTCCTCCAGCTTATCTCTCCACGCTTCAGGCTCTCTGCCTTTATTCCTGATGAAGGGCTTTTGCCCGAAATGTCGATTTCGCTGCTCGTTGGATGCTGCCTGAATTGCTGTGCTCTTCCAGCACCACTGATCCAGAACCCTACCAGGCTGACTGAACTTGGTGGACATCACTTGAGTGAAGGTAATTGCATATCCTTTTTAAGGACATAGCCCGAACACAAGGATTCTAGGTCAGCCCATAGCAAAAACACTAAAACAAAGCCAAACCTCAGCTAAACAGTTATAATTATTTTAAGATTCTGGCTGACAAGCTATTGTAGTTGCTGCCAATATGAGGACTCAAGACAGCAACAGAGTTCCATTAAAACTAAATTGAGTAAGAAAACTGGTAGCCAGGAGAGTGTACACACTAGAGAGCCCATCCACATTGTGTTGGAACAGTTAAGTTGTTTAGCAACCAATTTAAAACTAATCAAGATAAATGTCCAGTTAAATGGTCACCAAGTTCTAATGGTGGTTGATACCATTTTCAGTGATTGCAGAACTAGTCTTTAACAAATTTAACTCTGGACTCTGACCCTTAAGTTTGCATAAGACCTTGGCTAGACTGACAGCCTATGCCAGGGAACCTTTACAGGTTAAGGGTACACCTACAGTTCTGATTTCATTTGACAAGCAGTGGTTCAGTTACCAGTGATTGTAGTAAAATGCTTGGTCCAAAGCCTGTTGGGGTGAAATTGATTGGAAAAGATTCAGCTTGACTAAGGGCTCAACATTTTTAGAAAATGGCTGCCTGAGTGAAGCCTTAATTAAATACCTAGGAGTTTTTCAGGAAGATTTAAAGACTATCAAAGAAGGCAAGACCAATTTGCATGTTGACCAGGAAGCAATTCCATAATCCTGCAAGGCCAGGCAGTGCCATTTGTCTTACATGCAAAAGTAGAAGCCGAAATAAGGAGACTGGAAAGCAAAGAAATCATCGAACCAGTACAATTTGCAGAATGGACAGCACCAGTCATACTGACAGATTGGTTCACCTTTGTGGGGATTTTTAAACAAATGGTAAACTGCTCCTCACAGCTGGATAAATATTCAATCCTTCTCACAGAGGACTTTAAAGCAAAGCTGGCGGGGAGCTGTCCTTCCTGAAGCTGGACATGAACCATGCATGTCTGCAATGTGGTTAGATGATGATTACTAGAATTATGCTGCAATTTATACCCATAAGGGTTTGTACCAATTAACAAGACTGCCATTTGGGGTATCATCTGCCTGTGTCATTTGTCAGTGGGTGATGGAGAACACTTGACAAGGTCTACCCCAGGTCACCATTTATTCTAATGACATGTTAATAACAGCGAGAACCAATAAACAGAACTTTGAGATTTGGAGATAATAAGGACTGCAGATGCTGAACGTCAGAGTTGATAAAATGTGGAACTGGAAAGGCACAAGGGGTCAGACAGCACTAGAGAAGCAGAAAAGTCGACTTTTTGGATCAGAACCCTTCATCCTTCATGGTGGCTCAGTGGTTAGCACTGGTGCCTCACAGCACCAGGGACCCGAGTTCAATTCCCACCTTGGGCAACTGTCTGTGTGGAGTTTGCACATTCTCCCCGTGTCTGCGTGGGTTTCCTCTGGGTGCTCTGGTCTTACACTTGCAAGAAGTATGTCCACTGCAGCTGTTGTTTGACCACATGACGGCTCTGGAGCTGCGGATGGACTCACTGTGGAGCATCCGTGATGCTGAGCAGGTCGTGGATAGCACGTTTAGTGAACTGGTCCCACCGCACGTTAGAATTGCTGAGGGACACAGTGAATGGGGGACCAAAAGACAGAAAAAGAGTGGAAGGCAGTGCAGGTATCCCCTGCGGTCATCTCCCTCCAAAACAGATATACCGTTTTGGATATGATTGGGGGAGATGGCTTACCAGGAGAGGGCAGCAGTTGCCAGGATCATGGCACCGCGGTAGGCACTGCATCTCAGAAGGACACAAAAAAAAGACTTGTAGGTCCATAGTCATAGGGAATTCTATTGTGAGGGGAGTAGATAGGCAGTTCTGTGGCCGAAAACAGGATTCCCGGATGGTATGTTGCCTCCCAGGTGCTCTGGTCAGGGATGTCACTGATCGGCTGCAGAGCATTCTAAAAGGGGAGGGTGAACAGCCAGTTGTCTTGGTGCATATAGGCACCAGTGATGTAAGAAGAAAATGAGATGAGGTCCTGAAAGAAGAATTCAGGGAGCGAGGAGAGAAGTTAAAGAGGAGGACCTCAAAGGTAGTGATCTTGGGATTACTACCAGTGCCACGTGCTAGCCAGTGTAGAAATGAAAAAAATAGGCAGGATGAACACGTGGCTTGAGAGATAGTGTAGGAGGAAGGGGTTCAGATTCATTGGCCATTGGGGTCGGTTCTTGGGAAGGTGAGACTATTACAAAAGGGACGGTCTACATCTGAACCAGACCAGAACCAATGTCCTTGGGGGAGTTTTTGCTACTGCTGTTGGGGAGGTTTTAAACTAATGTGGCAGGGGACTGGGAACCAGAAGAGACAACAAGTAGTCAGCGAGGTGGAGACTGGAGACTGTAAGAATCATGAAGATAGCATTAATAAAAGGAAGAGTAGGCAGAGAGCAGATGAGCGCAAAAATTTGGTGGCCTGAAATGCATCTACTTTAATGCAAGGAGTACAGTGTGTAAGGCAGATGAACCTAGGGCTTGGATTGGTGCCTGGGAGTATGATGTTATTGGAATCACAGAGACTTGGTTGAAGGAAGGGCACGATGATTGCCAACTAAATGTTCCAGGATATAGATGCTTCAGACAGGACAGGGAGGGAATTAAAAGGGGGGTGGGGGGTGGGATGGAGTTGCATTGCTGGTCAGGGATGATATCATGGCTGTGCTAAAGGAGCACACTATGGAGGTCTTGGGTAGTGAGGCATTATGGGTGGAGCTGAGAAATAAGAAGGGTGCAGTTACATTGTTGGGGCTGTACTACAGGCCTCCCAACAGTGAGCATGAGTTAGAAGAACAAATAAGTAAACAGATTATGGAAAGATTTAGAGGCTATAGGGTAGTGGTGATGGGAAATTTTAATTTTCCCAACACTGATTGGGATACACTTAGCGTCAGAGGTCTGGATGGGGTAGAATTTGTAAGAAGCGTCCAGGAGAGTTTTCTAGAGCAGTATGTCAATAGTCTGATGAGGAAAGGAGCCATATTGGACCTGGTAGTGGGGAACGCGCCAGGACAGGTGGTAGAAGTTGCAGTGGGGAAGTTCTTTGGAAACAGTGACTACAATTCTGTAAGTTTTGGGATACTCATAGATAAAGAAGAGAGAGGTCCTAAGGGAAGAGTACTAAACTGAGCCAAGGCCAATTAGATCAAAATTAGGCAGGAGTTCAGATTGGACACAGCTATTTGAAGGGAAGTCCACATTTGAGATGTGGGAGGTTTTGAAAGATAGGTTAAAGATAGTGCAGGATAGTCATGTCCCATTGAAGGCAAAGGATAGGAAGGGCAAGATTCGTGTACCGTGGATGACAGGTGAAACAAATAGGTAAACTATCTGTACGACTAGCCAAGAGGAAAAGAGAAGTGTACATAAGGTCTAGGCAGCTAAGAACTGAAAGGGCCCTGGAGGAATATCAGAAGAGTAGGACAAGTCTTAATCGAGGAATCAAGCAGGCTAAAAGGGTTCATGAAATAGTTTTAGCGAGCAGAATTAAGGAGAATCCCAAAGCACTTTATTCTTATATAAGAAGCAAGCATGTAACTAGAGAAAGGATTGGTCCACTAAAGGATAACGAAGGAAGGCTTTGTGTCGAACCTGAGTGAATGGGTGAGATTCTGAATAATTACTTTGCATCAGTGTTCACTGCGGAGAGGAGCATGATGAATGTTGAGATTAGAGATAGAAGTTTGATTTGTCTGGATCACGTTGACATAAGTAGGGAAGATGTGTTGGGTAAGCTAGAGGTTATTAAGGTGGACAAATCACCAGGACCGGATGGCATCTATCCTAGGTTGCTGAGGGAGGCAAGAGAAGAAATAGCTGGGGCCCTGACAGATATCTTTGTAGCATCCTTAAATACAGGTGATGTGCTGGAGGACTGGAGGGTTACTCATGTTATTCCCCCTGTACAAGAAGTGAAGTAGGAATATTCCAGGTAACTACAGACCAGTAAGCCTGACGTCAGTGGTGAGAAAGTTGCTGGAGGAGGTACTGAGGGCTAGGATCTATTTATATTTAGAAAAGAATGGGCTTATCAGTGATTGGCAACATTTTTTTTTGCAGGGGAGATCGTGTCTTACCAGCTTAATAGAGTCCTTTGACGAAGTGACCAAGTTGATAGATGAAGGAAGGGCTGTTGATGTCATAAACATGGACTTTAGTAAGGCATTTGATAAGGTTCCCTATGGTAGACTAATGGAGAAAGTGAAGTCATATGGTGTGCAGGGTGTTCTCGCTAGATGGATAAAGAACTGGTTGAGCAACAGGAGACAGACAGTAGTAGTTGAAGGGAGTTTCTCAAAATGGAGAAAGGTGATCAGTGGTGTTCCACAGAGGTCAGTGTTGGGGCCAATTTGTTTGTAATATACATAAATGATCTGGAAGAGGGCACTGTTGGTATGATCAGCAAGTTTGCAGATAACACGAAGATTGGTGGAGTAGCAGAAAACATAAGGGACTGTCAGAGAATACAGGAGGATATACATAGACTGGAGATTTGGGCGGAAAAGTGGCAGATAGTTTTAAATCCAGACAAATGTGAGGTGATGCATTTAGGCAAGACTAATTCTAGAGCAAATTATACAATGAACGGAAGCCTTGGGAAAAGTTGATGGGCAGAGAGATCTGGGAGGGCAGGTCCATTGTACCCTGAAGTTCGCTGCACAGGTGGATGGAGTGGTCAAGAAGGCATATAGTATACTTGCCTTCATTGGACGGGGTATTGAATATAAAAGCTGGCAAGTCATGTTAAAATTGTACAAGACATTGGTTCGGCTGCATTTAGAATACTATGTACAGTTCTGGTCACCACATTACCAAAAGGATGTGGACCCTTTGGAGAGGGTGCAGAGAAGGTTTACAAGGATGTTGCCTGGTATGGAACGTGCTAGTTATGAAGAAAGGTTGAGTAGGTTAGGTCTATTTTCAATAGAACAAAGAAGATTGAGAGGGGACCTGATTGAGGTTTACAAAATCGTGAAGGGTATAGACAGGGTGGATAGAAACAAGCTTTTTCCCAGGGTGAAGGATTCAATAACAAGAGATCACGCTTTCAAGGTGAGAGGTGGAAAGTTTAAGGGGGATACACGCTGCAAGTACTTCACACAGAAGGTGGTGGGTGTTTGGAACGCGTTGCCAGCAGAGGTGATAGAGGTGGAATGGTAGATTCATTTAAGATGTGTCTGGACAGATGCATGAGTAAGTGGGGAGCAGAGAGATACAGATGCTTAGGAATTGACCGACAGGTTTAGAGAGTACATTTGGACCGACTCAGGCTTGGAGGGCTGAAGGGCCGGTTCCTGGACTGTAAATTTTCTTTCTTCCTTTCTTTGTTCTATTTCAGCTACAGAGCCCAACCTGACCTCCATCCTGGCATCCTTAGGTCTGCTATTAAAATGGGTCAATCTTGGAAACGGTCTTGTGGCCAACAGGTAACCTTTAGGGAAGTGAAGAAGCAACTACCATTATCTAAGATGTTGGCACACTGTGGTGCTGATATACAATGCCTGCCCGTATGATATCAGGTTAGTGTTATCTCACAGATGGCCCAATGGAGAACACCACCCAATTGTGAATGCTTCCTGGACTTTGGCTGATGCAAGGCACAAATACACTCAGATAAACAAGGATAGTATGGTGGTCACCTTTGGTGTGAGAAGATTCCTTCAATACTTTTATGGCATAAATTTGTAATTGTAACAGACCATAAATCCTTGCTCAGGCTATTCAAAGAGGACAAGCTTCGGATCAAATTCAGCACTGGGCTCTCATTTGAAGTGCATATAATTACACATTGGAACATTGTCAGGGAGGTCAAATGGCAAATACGGATGCCTTGAGCCACCTCTTGCAGGCAGATATACCAGATACACAACTGTTCTGATTTTCAAATTTCTGAACACCCTTACAGTCACTGCTTACAGTCACTGTGGATGCAATAGAAATGTCCCAGCAAAAATAATGATGTGGAGGCACTAGTGTTGGACTGGAGTGGACAAAATCTGCAGTCACATGGCACCAGGTTATAGTCCAACACAAGCTTTTGGAGGGCTGGTCCTTCATCACCTGATGAATGATGATGATTTATAACACATGCAAGTTGAAAACTCGCAAACTCATAAAGATTGCCACCAGATACTGGCTGAACTCCAATGGATCATCTGTGGATGTCCAAAATGAAGATGTCTGGGGGCCAGGTTTGGATGTAGACATAGCTGCTTTGGTGGGGTGGTGCCCAGAAAGCCAATAATGACAAAACTGACTGCAGCTCCATCATATTTGTAGGAATGGCCAGGTAAATACTGAACACAGTTACATTTTGACTGTGCTGACCCTTCTGCAGGCTTAACATTCTAAGTCATTGTGGACACTCACTAGAAGTGGTTGGATGTACATGGTGTTCTTTCAACAAGCGGAAGATGATAATAGAATAGCTGTGAACATCTTTTGCAAAACACAGGTTTCCAGAATTATTTATCACAGGCAACAGGCCATCATTTACCAGCAGGGAATGCAAGTATTACCTAAAGTTGAATGGCATTCAATATGTAAGGACAGCTCCATTCCATCTATTGTCCATTCATTTAGTAGAAAGAGCATTCCAGACTTTGAGGGCAGGTTTAAAGAAACAGCTTACAGCTTCAACCAATGTCAAACTGTTCGGTTCCGATTTGATTATCGAACCACCACTCAGGCAACTGCAGGGATAGCTCCAGCAGAATTGCTCATGGGGAGAAAATTCAGCACCCGGTTAAGTCTGATCTTCCTAGATCTGGGGATGAAGCTGAAACACCATGAGGAACTCAAATGTCAAATACAAAACTCCTCTACGTGAGTGATGCAGCTTACCTCAGGGCATAAAGTTGTGTGCAGGTGCCATGGGAATGGCCCTGCATGGGTATGAGGCATGGTTGATGCAAGATCAGGTCCTATGACCCATTCAGATAGATAAGATGGTCCTGAACAAACAATTGGATGACATAAAAGCTGCAAACTTACAAACAGGGTAGGAGCAAAACATACCTGACCTCTCAGAATAGCCATAAAGGTTTTCAGAACCCAGGGGTTCTCACCCCTCCATTTAGCATTGAGATAGTCTGAGATAGGCTTGGAGTGAGAAATCGTATCTCCCTAACTTCATTGAATTTGTTTTTCAGACTGGAGGCCTGTGACCAGTGGAGTGCCACAAGGATCGGTGCTGGGTCCTCTACTTTTTGTCATTTACATAAATGATTTTGATGCGAGCATAAGAGGTACAGTTAGTAAGTTTGCAGATGACACCAAAATTGGAGGTATAGTGGACAGCGAAGAGGGTAACCTCAGATTACAACAGGATCTGGACCAGATGGGCCAATGGGCTGAGAAGTGGCAGATGGAGTTTAATTCAGATAAATGCGAGGTGCTGTATTTTGAAAAAGCAAATCTTAGCCGGACGTACACACTTAATGGTAAGGTCCTAGGGAGTGTTGCTGAACAAAGAGACCTTAGAGTGCAGGTTCATAACTCCTTGAATGTGAAGTCTCAGGTAAATAGGATAGTGAAGAAGGCATTTGGTCTGCTTTCCTTTATTGGTCAGAGTATTGAGTACAGGAGTTGGGAGGTCATAGGACATTGGTTAGGCCACTGTTGGAATATTGCATGCAATTCTGGTCTCTTTCATGTCGGATAGATGTTGTGAAACTTGAAAGGGTTCAGAAAAGATTTACAAGGATGTTGCCAGGGTTGCAGGATTTGAGCTACAGGGAGAGGCTGAACAGTCTGGAGCTGTTTTCCCTGGAACGTCGGAGGCTGAGGGGTGACCTTATAGGGGTTTAAAAAATTATGAGGGGCATGGATAGGATAAATAGGCAAAGTCTTTTCCCTGGGGTTGGGGAGTCCAGAACTAGAGGGCATAGGTTTAGGGTGAGAGGGGAAAGATATAAAAGAGACCTAAGGAGCAACGCTTTCACGCAGAGGGTGGTATGTGTATGGAATGAGCTGCCAGAGGAAGTGGTGGAGGCTGGTACAATTGCAACATTTAAGAGGCATTTGGATGGGTATATGAATAGGAAGGGTTTGGAGGGATATGGGCTAGGTGCTGGCAGGTGGGAATAGATTGGTTTGGGATATCTGGACGGCATGCATGGGTTGGACCAAAGGGTCTGTTTCCATGCTGTACATTTCTGTGACTCTGACTCTAAGTGACAAAGAAGATTGATGGAGGTCAAGTGGTGGACGTTGTCTATATGAATTTTAGCAAGGTGTTCAACATGCAATACTGGTTAGCAAGATTAAATCACATGGAATATAAGGAGAATTATTCATTTGGATACAAAATTAACTTGAAATTAGAAGACAGATGGTGGTGGTGGAGAGTTACCTTTTCACCTGGAGGCGTGAGACCAACAGTGTGTCACAGGATTGGTACTGAGTCCACTGCTTTTTGTCATATGATTTGGATGTGAATATAAGAAGAATTGTTAATAAGTTTGCCAATGACATCAGAATTATTGGTGTACTGGACAATGAAGAAGGTTATCTCAGAGTATACTGGGAACTTGGTCAGATGGGCCAATGGGCTGAAGAATGGCAGATAGAGTTTAATGTAGGGATGGTGAAGTGTTGCATTTTGGTAGGGCAAATCAGGGCAGGACAAATACACTTAATGGTAAAGTCCTGGGGAGTGTTGCTGAATGAAGAGACCTTGGAATGCAGGTTCATAGTTCCTTGAAGGTGAAGTCACAGGTAGACAGGGTGTTGAAGATGGTGTTTGCTACACTTCCCTTTATTAGTGATTGCAATAAGTATAGGAGGATATGTTGTGGCTGTACAGCACATTTGTTAGGTCACTTTTAGAATAATGCATTCAGTTCTTGTCTAGTTGTGATAGGAAAGATGTTTATAGAATAGAATCCCACAGCGTGGAAACAGATCATTTGGCCCAACAAGTCCACACCAACCCTCTGAACAGCATCCCACTCAGATCCTTTCTCCTTAAGATATATCCCCTAGTCTCAAATCCATCTCTCATTTTGACAATACTGCCTAAAACACAACCATTAATTTTATAAGTCTTGTCTTTACTTGTTTTACCAAAATGTAACACCTTGCATTTATCCGAATTAAACTCCATTTGCCACTTTTCAGCCCATTGACTCAATTGATCAAGATCTCTTTGTAATCTTAGCTAACCTTCTTTACTGTTCACTACATCACCAGTCTTGGGGTCATCCACAAACTTATATCTTCACGGTTTCTATATTGTCATCTAAATCATTTATATAAAGGATAAACAAAAGTGAACCCAGCACCGATCCTGTGGAACATCAGTCTCCAGGTCTCCAGTCTGAGAAAAATCAGATGGTACGTGTATGGATTAAGCTGCCAGAGGAAGTTGTGGAGACTGGTATGATTACAATTGTAATATTTAAAAGGCATCTGGATGGGTACATGGATAGGTAGGGTTTAGAGGGATATGGGGCCAAATGCTGGCAAATAGGACCAGATTAATTAGGAAATCTGGTCAGCATGGACGACTTGGAACAAATAGTCTGTTTCCGTGCTGTACAACTCTATGATTCTATGACTGTTAACTCAACATTCTAGGGTATAGGAGTTTTAAGCAAGACAGGAGGATATAAAAACGGTGGTGGAGTAGCACTATTAAGTAAGGAGTCAATTACTGCAATAAGGAGAGCTGATAGCTTGGAAGGGTCTTCAAATGAGACTTTGTGGTAGAACGTAGGAATATTACAGGGGCAGTCAAATTACTGGAAGTGTATTATAGGCCCTGAAATAGTCAGTGAGAAATAAATGAGCAAATATGTAGACAGTTTACAAAGGTGTATATTTAATAGTTGAGTAATTACACATGGGGAATTCAACTTTTCCAACTTAAAATGGTAGTCATAGAGTTATGGGTTAAAGGGGGCAGATTTCTTGAAATGTATCCAAGGACAGAAACCTCCCCCACTCCCCACCCCGCCCCACCCCCTGGTCCTCACCTTCCACCCCACCAATCTCCGCATAAACCACATCACCCGCCAACATTTTCACCACCTACAAATGGCCCCCACCACCAGGAAAATATTTCCCTCCCCATCCCTATCCACTTTCCGCAAAGACTGCTCCCTCCATGACTGCCTGGTCAGGTCCATGATCCCCAACAACCTACCGTCCCCTCCTGGCATCTTCCCCTACCACTGCAGGAACTGCAAAGCCTGCACTCACACCACCCCCTCACCTCCATCCAAGGCCCTGAAGGAGCCTTCCACATCCATTAAAGTTTCACCTGCACTTCCACAAATGTCATTTATTGCATCCGTTTTTCCTGATGCCATCTCCTTTACATTGTGGAAACTGGATGTCTTCTTACTTTTAGGGAACATCTCTGGGACACCCACACAAATCAACCCCACTGCCCCGTGGCTGAACATTTCAACTTCCCCTCCCATTCTGCCAAGGACATGCAGGTCCTGGGCCTCCTTCACCGCCGCTCCCTCACCACTCAATGCCTGGAGGAAGAACGCCTCATCTTCCACCTCAGAACCCTTCAACACCAGGGCATCAATGTGGACCTCACCAGTTTCCTCATTTCCCCTCCCCCCATCTTACCCCATTCCAAACTTCCACCTCAGCACCATCCTCATTACCTGTCCCACCTGTCAATCATCCTTCCCACCAACCGTTCCACCCTCCTCTCCGACCTATCAACTTTACCCCATCCTCCATCCACCTATTGCACTCTCAACTACATTCTCCCCAACCCTACCCCCTCCCATTTATCTCTCCTCCCCCGAGGCTCCCAATCTCATTCCTGACGAAGGACTCCTGCCGGAAACATCTCAATTTTCCTGGTGTCGGATGCTACCTGACTTGCTGTGCTTTTCCAGCACCACTCTAATCTTGACGTCTGGCTTCCTGGCTCAGAGTTACGGACACTATCACTATATCAAGAGTCCTAAATGAGGGAGTGCAAAACATATACCTTTAAAAAGTTAATTGAAAGTGACAATAACCACTACTCCACACTCACTAAGCACTATAAGAGCTAATTGCCTTTGTTATTGTGAATACCCTAAATCATAACTGCTGTGATATGTAAGATGAAATGCAATGAGTTCCTTGATGTATATTAGCCATGATCAAATGGCAGTGCAGACTCAATGCAGACTCAATGGGCCAAATGGCCTAATTCTGCTCCTATATCATATGAATATTGTGGTATTTTCCTTGTATTCAGTGCTGTTGAGGTCAGGCCTAATATTTGTTGTCAATATTGACAAATGATTAAACTTCTGGAATAATGGATACCAGTGTTGTAAATCTTTTCTGAACCATTTCAAGTTTCAAAACATCCTTCCTCCAACAAGGAGACCTGAACTGCACACAGTATTCCAAAAGTAGCCTAACTAATGTCCTGTACAGTCGCAAAATGACCTCCCCAACTCCTGTACCTAACTGACCAATAAAGACAAGCATTCCAAATGTTTTCTTCACTATCCTATCTACCTTTCTCCACTTTCAAGGAACTATGAACCTGCACTTCAAGGTTTCTTTGTTCAACAACACTCCCAGGTCCTTAACAGTAACATTTTGCCCTGATTTGCCTTTCCAAAATACCGCACTTCACATTTATTGAAATTAAACTCCATCTGACGCTCCCCTCAGCCCATTGGCCCATTTAATCTATTGGACTTAGTTCTCAGAGAAGACCCTGATATAATATCTGGTTTCTATTAGCACAGAAACATCTGGACAATAAATAAAAACAATATCAGAAATATCAGTTGGCTTGATTTCTTATTTCAGCATAGAGCAATGTTCTTGTCTGATTCCACAAGGCCATATATTTTAAAAGTGAGCAAATGTTTCAAGAAGGTGTAAGCAAGTAGGTGCACTTTTGGACAGAAATTGTTTATTGGATTTTAAATTAATATCTGTGGGTGGTAGATTACTCTCCCTAAGTACAACATAAAGTGAGGCCTAAATATCTAAAACATAGACCTGGAAGGTAATGAAGATAATTAGTTTCATTTGATCATATAAAATAATTCAAGGTAAACTGTCGTGGATAATTGGAAATCCTGAAAAAAACTGGGGAGAGTGGATAATACAAATAAAGAGGATTATGGGTACTGTTAGCAGAGATCACATCATTGTTGTGTCAAAAACATTTGTTTTCTTCTTTCTTCAGGTTGTGGCTGTCACTGGCTAGCTCAGAATTTGTTTTCAATTACTAATTGCCCTAATTCTTGCACCACTGCAGTTCTTGGCGTATAGTGACACCCACGATGTTGCTAGGGAGAGAGTTTTAGGATTTTGACCCAGTGACACTGAAAAAATTGTGCTATATTTCTAAGTCAGTATGGTGTCCAACTTAGAAGGGAACTTGCAGGTGATGGTGCTTCAGGTATCTGCTGCCCTTGTCCTTCTTGATGGTAATGGTCATGGGTTTGTAAGGTGCAGTTGGAAGAGCCTTAGTAAGTTGTTGCATTGCACCTGGTAGATGGTACACATAACTGCTATTTACAAAGTGCTATAATGCTAGGTGATTATTGCTGTAATGGGATCTGAGTGATTGGTGGTGCTGCCGCCAATCCTTCTTTTGACTATTTTAAATAATACCAATTGAGCAAATGAAAGAAAAAAAAATAGAATTGGCAGCCCCAAAGGGCACTGTAAGAAATGTTAAGTTTAATTTTAAGTGGACTGTTTGATGATGATGACACAGTGACCTCCTCCTTTATTTCCTGAATCTTTGAGCCTGTCTAATTATCAGTGGCATAGAATGGACAATGGCAATACTTAACATGAAAGATGTACTTATTTTACATTAGAGAAGAAATTTATTGCATAATAAAAACAGGTACAAGTTACATTGACTACTTCAGCACAATTAACATAAAACTGTCAGGAGGGAGAGATAACACTTCTAACCCCATCTGGAGCCCATGCAAGACTGCCTGGATCTCCACCCAAAGACTGTGTGGCATTATCAGATTTGATAGAATTCAATGCAACTTCCACATTTAATCTTTCTAAAGCATTAACTTATACCAGATCTCTTGAAGCCTTTTTTTCCCTCTTCTATACCTAACATCTATTCATTCAGGTATGTATTAACATTTACAAATTACAATATCATATCTCCCTTCATGTCTGTGGCTTGAAATTCAGGCAAATTAGCAGTTTCACAATTCCTCCAGAATAACCTCCCTGCTGATCTGGAGGATTGACAGATCTTTGGTTTGAATATTGATGCCTTGTCCTTGATTAGTTTGTGAACCATTTCTCCACTTGAGAATGTTTTACCTCTTCAATATCCTTCTTGGAAGATGTCGACCCGCTTATCTCAGTGTTTGATTCATTACCTTATGGTCTGAACTGCCTTTACAGCGTGGACTCTTCCATACTAGCACAGAAGGTTGTCCCATAACATTACGTAAGGGGCCATTTCAAATCTCATGGATGTCCATTGTGGAAAACAGAGTTTTAAACTTCATTCACAGGATGTGGGCATTGATGGTTAGGCCAGCATTCAGTGACCATCCCTAATTGGTCAGACGGCATTTGAGAGACAACCATATTGCTGTGGGTTTGGAGTCACATATAAGTCAGGCCAGGTGATAATGGCAGATTTCCTTCGCAGAAGGACATTAGTGAGTGAGATGGGTTTTCCAAAAATCAACATTTATTTCATGGTCATTAGTTGATTCCTAATACGAGATATTTATTACTGAATACAATTTACCCAATCCGACAGTATTCAAACCCAGGTCCCCGGAACATTAGTTGAGTTTCTGGATTAATAGTTACTGATAAAACCACAAAGCCATTGCCTTCCTTCAACTTGTTTTGTTGAGATAGCTACTTTCTTCCTTGTGGCATTTTGGATTATTGGACTAGGTACTTTCATCTTAAGCATGTGATTAATTTATGTACGTTAGTCAAGTTTCCATACAGAACATTTACATTTTGTTTAACCAAATCTCAGTTTAAATTTGTTGATACATCTGTTTTGACATACATAAACTGTGCTTCAACTTGTTGATTCAGATGGATGTCTTGATTCACCCTCTGTTGTTGACCTTTGTGTGAACTGAACATTGCCCAGGTCCTCAGTCTTATTACTGGAGGATTGGTGCTTACTCAGCACCATCACTAACATTGACTCTGACAGTTTTGTTGAATGAAACAACAGATTCCAGTGCTCAATGGTGATCATAGGAATGAGAACGATTTCCACCACTCGCATAAAGTTTGTAATGTTCAAACTGCTGATAGTAAGAAACAATTATTTCATGCCAACAATAGTCTTCTTTCTTTTTGGGTTCTGTCATGACTAATTGCAACTTTTATACAATCATCTGCCCTACTGCCTTTTGACCAATTGGTTGACAATGGATTGTTTCCTATTCTAAAGGAACTACTTAACCCCTTCTTCTATATGAAAGATGTTAAGGTTGTGACATGAATGCAAGCTCGAGTGTTGATTGTGAATTACATAATTATTTTAACATTGTAAACTCATTGTGTTGAAGTGTTATTTAAGCATACCAGTGCTTCTGAGCGTTATTCCACCAGGTCATAGTGTCATAGAGTTAAAGAGGTCTATAGCATGGAAACAGAATCTTCACTCCAATTCGCCAATGCTGACCAGATATCCTTGATTAATCTAGTCCCATTTGGCCCATATCCTTCTAAACCCTTCCTATTCATATACCCATCCGGATGCCTTTTAAATGTTGTAATTGTACGAGCCTCCACCACTTCCTCTGGCAGCTTATTCCATACATGTCCCACCTTCTATGTGAAAATACGCTTAGGTCCCTTATAAGTTTTTCTCCTCTCACCTTAAAACTAGGCCCTCTGCTTTAACCAAGTTCTTTCTTACAGGGTGAAGGAGAAAAGATCTTGGCTATTCACTTTATCCATGCCCTTCATGATTTTATAAGCCTCTATGAGGTCAGCCCTCAACCTCCAACACTCCAGGGAAAACAGCCCCAGCCTATTCAAGCTTCTTCCTATAACTCAAACCCCCAAACTCTGGCAACATTGTTGTAAATCTTTTCTGAACCCTTTCAAGTTTCAAAACATCCGTTCTGTAGCAGTGAGACTAGAATTGCATGCAATATTCCATAAAGTGGCTTAACCGATGCCCTGTACAGCCGAAATATGACCTCCCAATTTTTATACTCAATGAACCAACCAACAAAGGCAAGCATACAAAATACCTTCTTCACTCTCCTGTCAACCTGGGACTCCACTTTAAAGGAACTATGAACCTCCACTCCAAAGTCTCTTTGTTCAGCAACACTTCCCACGACCCTACTGTTAAGCGCATAAGTCCTGCCATGATTTGTCTTTTCAAAATACAGCACCTTGCATATAGAGTCATAGAATCATAGAGATGTACAACATGGAAACAGACCCTTCACTCCAACCCGTCCATGCCGACCAGATATCCCAACCCAATCTAGTCCCAACTGCCAGCACCTGGCCCATATCCCTCCAAACCCTTCCCATTTATATACTCATCCAAATGCCTCTTTAATGTTGCAATTGTACCAGCCTCTATCACTTCCTCTGGCAACTCATTCCAAACACTTACCACACTTTGTGTAAAAAAGGTGCCCCGTAAGTCTCTTTTATATCGTTCCCTTCTCCCCTCTAGTTCTGGACTCCCCAACCCCAGGGAAAAGACTTTGGCTATTGATCCTATCCATGCCCTCATAATTTTGTAAACATCCATAAGGTCACCCCTCAGCCTCCAACGCTCCAGGGAAAACAGCTCCAGCCTGTTCAGCCTCTCCCTGTAGCTCAGATCCTCCAACCCTGGCAACATCCTTGTAAATCTTTTCTGAACCCTTTCAAGTTTCACAACATCTTTCCGATAGGAAAGAGACCAGAAT
>NC_057711.1:95234695-95251791 GCF_004010195.1 Chiloscyllium plagiosum | reverse complement strand
TTGTCTTTACCATCCTTCTTAAACAGTGGCACCACGTTCGCCAACCTCCAGTCTTCCGGCACCTCATCTGTGACTATTGATGATACAAATATCTCAGCAAGAGGCCCAGCAATCACTTCTCTGGTTTCCCACAGAGTTCTCGGGTACACCTGATCAGGTCCGGGGGATTTAACCACCTTTAACCGTCTCAAGACATCCAGCACTTCCTCCTCTGTAATCTGGACATTTTGCAAGATGTCACCATCTATTTCCCTACACTTGATATCTTCCATATCCTTTTCCACAGTAAATACTGATACAAAATATTCATTTCGTATCTGCCCCATTTTCTGCCGCTCCACACAAAGGCCGCCTTGCTGATCTTTGAGGGGCCTTATTCTTTACCTAGTTATCCTTTTATCCTTGATATATTTGTAAAACCCTTTGGATTCTCCTTAATTCAACTTGCCAAAGCTATCTCGTGCCTCTGTTTTGCCCTCATGATTTCCCTCTTAAGTATATTTCTACTTTCTTTATTCTCTTCTAAGGATTCACTCGATCTCTCCTTTCTATACCTGACATATGCTTCCTTCTTTTTCTTAACCAAACCCTCAATTTCTTCAGTCATCCGGCATTCCCTATACCTACCAGCCTTCCCTTTCACCCTGACAGGAATATACTTTCTCTGGATTCTTGTTATCTCATTTCTGAAGGCCTCCCATTTTCCAGCCATCCCTTGACCTGCGAACGTCTGCCTCCAATCAGCTTTCAAAAGTTCTTGCCTAATACTGTCAAAATTGGCCTTTCTCCAATTTAGAACTTCAACTGTTAGATCTGGTCTATCCTTTTCCATCACTATTTTAAATCTAATAGAATTATGGTCGCTGGCCCCAAAGTGCTCCCCCACTGAAACTTCAGTCACCTGCACTGCCTTATTTCCCAAGAGTAGGTCAAGTTTTGCACCTTCTCTGGTAGATACATCCATATATTGAATCATAAAATTGTCTTGTACATACTTAAGAAATTCCTCTCCATCTAAACCTTTAACACTATGGCAGTCCCAGTCGATGTTTGGAAAGTTAAAATCCCCTACCATAGCTACCCTATTATTCTTACAGATAGCTGAGATCTCCTTACAAGTTTGTTTCTCAATTTCCCTCTGACTATTGGGGCATCTATAATACAATCCTAATAAGGTGATCATCCCTTTCTTATTTCTCAGTTCTACCCAAATAACTTCCCTTCCAATGTCATTGGTTCCAATGTGGGCAATGACCTCTTGTTGGCCCCTCTCCCCTGTGAGAACATTCTTCACCCTCTCTGAGACATACTTGATCCTAACACCAGGGAAACAACACACCATTCTGCTTTTTCTCTGCTGGCCACAGAAATATCTGTCTGTACCTCTGACTACAGAATCCCCTAACACAATTTATCTCTTGGAAGCTGACGTACCCCTCATTGCATTAGAGCCAGTTTCAATACCAGAAACTTGGCTGTTCGTGCTAAGTTCCCCTAGAATTCATCACCCCCTACATTTTCCAAAACAGCATACCTGTTTGAAATGGGAATCTCCATAAAAGACTCCTGCACTAACTGCCTACCTCTCTTATCCTTCCTGGAGTTAACCCATCTATGTGACTGTATCTGAGACTTTCCCCCATTCCTATAACTGCCATCCATCACATACTGTTGCTGTTGCAAATTCCTCATCACTTCTATCTGTCTCTCTAACCTATCCACTCGATCTGATAAGATTCACATCCAACAGTATTTATGGCAGATATAATCCACAGTAACCCTTAAACTCTCTTTAAACTCCCACATCTGACAAGATGTACATATCACTGCAAAGGCCATTTTTGCTCCTTCACAATCTACAGACCCAGAAAATAACACCATCTTATTCCTCTACAAACACTGCTCCAGGTTAAATTAATAACTATGGCTTATATTTTAAGTTTAATCAAGAGACTTATCTCCAAAAATCATATAATCAAGAAAGAATCCACTATACTCACTACTGCAGCCTTTCTCTTGGACAGACTTTAAACAACAATTAACTTTTCTGATTCTGTGCTGTGAACTTCGCCCAACAGTTCCTCCAAGATTAGTTGTGAATTTCACTGTTTGTTAATGTTCGTAGATTCACTCCGATGTCCAGCAATATACGAATTCAAACAGCAAAGATAGCAACTGTGCGGGTTCTCTCTTTCTCTCTCTCTCCTGCACTGTCCTCACCATGTGCTTCCTTTGTCTTCTCTTCTCCCTTTTAAACTGGTGTTGTTTTGAAATTTTTTTCCCAAAGTTCCAAAACAATGCAACAGCATATAAAATAGTAATTGCTGCTCCTGGAATTCGAGGAAACCACTTCCAACACCTAAAATACCTCAAAAAAGAAGCAGCTCTTATAGCCAGAAATTTTTCCCGTCCTCCATCTTGGATTACTCAGAATCCTTTCCATCTGCCACTCCTCAGTACATTGGCCCACCTGATCAAGGTCCCATTGTCCTTTGAGGTAACCTTCTTTGCTGTTAGGTATACCTCTAATTTTGGTGTCATCTGCAAACTTACTAACCATACTTCCTATGTTCACATCCAAATCATTTATATAAATGTTGAAAAGCAATGGACCCAGCACCAAAACTTGTAACAAACCCCTGGTCACAGGCCTCCAGTCTGGAAAGCAATCCTCCACCACAATCCAGTTCTGTATCCAAATGGCTAGTTCACGCTGTATTCCATGTGATCCAACCTTGCTAACCAATCTACCATGATCACGTGCACTGCTCTGTCCTCTTCAATCCTCTTCATTACTATTCAAAACACTCAATCAATAGACAATAGACGATAGGTGCAGGAGTAGGCCATTCTGCCCTTCGAGCCAGCACTACCATTCATTATGATCATGCTGATCATCCTCAATCAGTATCCTGTTCCTGCATTATCCCATAACCCTTGATTCCACTATCCTTAAGAGCTCTATCCATCTCTTTCTTGAAAGTATCCAGAGACTTGGCCTCCACAGCCTTCTGGGGCAGAGCATTCCATACACTCACCACTCTCTGGGTGAAGAAGTTTCTCCTCAACTCTGTTCTAAGTGGTCTACCCATTATTTTTAAACTATGTCCTCTGGTTCGGGACTCACCCATCAGCGGAAACATGCTTCCTGCCTCCAGAGTGTCCAATCCTTTAATAATCTTATAAGTCTCAATCAGATCCCCTCTCAGCCTTCTAAACTCAAGCATATACAAGCCCAGTTGCTCCAATCTTTCAGCGTAAGATAGTCCCGCCATTCTGTGAATTGACCTCGTGAATCTATGCTGCACTCCCTCAATAGCCAGAATATCTTTCCTCAAATTTGGAGACCAAACCTGCACACAATATTCCAGGTGTGGTCTCACCAGGGCCCTGTACAGCTGCAGAAGGACCTCTTTGCTTCTATACTCAATTCCTCTTGTTATGACTGCATGCTATTAGCTTTCTTCATTGCCTGCTATTCCTGCATGCTTGCTTTCATTGACTGATGTACAAGAATACCTAGATCTCGTTGTACTGCCCCTTTACCTAACTTGACTCCATTTAGGTAGTAATCTGCCTTCCTGTTCTTGCCACCAAAGTGGATAACCATACATTTATCCACATTAAATTACATCTGCCATGCATCCGTCCACTCACCTAGCCTGTCCAGGTCACCCTGTATCCTCCTAACATCCTTCTCACATTTCACTCTGCCACCCAGCTTTGTGTCATCAGCAAATTTGCTAATATTACTTTTAATGCCTTCATCTATATCATTAATGTACATTGTAAAAAGCTACGGTCCCAGCACTGATCCCTGCGGCACACCACTGATCACCGCCTGCCATTCCGAAAGGGAGTCGTTTATCACTACTCTTTGTTTCCTGACAGCCAACCAATTTTCAGTCATGTTAGTGAGACATGATTTCCCATGCACAAAGCCCTGTTGACTCTCCCTAATCAGTCCTTGTTTTTCCAAATACATGTAACCTGTATCCCAGGATTCCCATCAAGAACATGCTCACCACTGATGTCAGGCTCACTGGTCTATAGTTCCCTGGCCTGGCTTTACCATCTTTCTTAAATAATAGCACCATATTAGACAACCTCCAGTCTTCCAGCACCGTACCTGTAGTTATCGATAATACAAATATCTCAGCAAGAGATCCAGCAATCACTTCCCACGTTTTCCACAGAGTTCTACAGTACACCTGATCAGGTCCCAGGGATTGAGTTTGCAGACTCAATTTTATAGGTAGCATTTTTTGTCTTTTTCAGCCATGGCATCTGGTCTGGCAGGACAGTGACATTTGCACTTATATGCAGTTTAAACTTTATGAGATGTCCTTTGAAATAAACTCAATCATTTGGATCAACAATCTCCCCTAGGAATGCTTGGGTATATTTTCTAATGCTGAAAATGTGTTTCTGGAAAAGCGCAGCAGGTCAGGCAGCATCCAGGGAACAGGAGAATCGACGTTTCGGGCATAAGCCATTCTTCAGGATTCGGGCATAAGCGATTCTCCTGTTCCCTGGATGCTGCCTGACCTGCTGCGCTTTTCCAGCAACACATTTTCAGCTCTGATCTCCAGCATCTGCAGACCTTACTTTCTCCTCATATATTTTCTAATGGAGGTACATGGTATATTGCCAGTACTTTTTCAAAGTTCCATTTAAATTAACCTTCTTGTATGAGAATGCATTTGTCTCATTGTTGCTTGGAAACTGTATCTTGCTTCTGCACACCTTCTAGAAGTGATCTTCAGTTTTACAAATGTAACATTTTTAATCATGACATGGCATTGCCTATGGCTATGCCCGTGAAGCTTTCTTGTTCCATAAAGCTGACCCTGACTGGCGTTATCTGCTTTTTGGCTTATTCTTTGTGAAGTCTAGCCACCTGTCTCTTCAGAGTTTTCATATCTTATTGGTGAAAAAGTTCCCTTACTTTCCTGACCTAGAGTTATACACCACCTCTCAGATATTGTCTATGAGTAATTTTGGTTTCTGCTTCCAGCACAACTTAAATAGCCTTCTCCATAGTTAAATCTTTCTTGGATCTTATGAAATTTAACAAAGGCTCATCAATAATTCCTATAACAAACTTTGTCGTCACAGTTTCCTATAATCTGTGGATGCTATTATCAAAATAAGCCTTGGTTATCCATGTGTTACATCATTCCATTAAGTGTTACCTTTTCAATAATTTCACTGGGATTCTCAAAGAAGTGATTATCAAAAACTTGATATGTCTTCACAAGTATCTGTGCTCTATTCATTAATTTGGTGAATCTGTTGAACTTCACAGTGTATTAAATTCTTCAGCTTCAGCTTTAGTGGTTAGTTTTGACACAGTTCTGTATCTTAAGTATTGTGTTTTATTTGATCCATCTTTGCCATTGAAATTTTTGGAAGAATCATTTTGCCTTCCACTTCCTCTTCATGTGTTTAACTTGAGAGCAACTCAATGCTGTTCATAATCTTCTGCTTCATGTTTATCTTCTTGATACTTAAATTCTGCTGGCTTAATGTTTGAATATTTCAGTAATATAACAATGCTGCAGTATTTTCTTTTAAATTCTGTGTATGACAGAACTGTACTTTTTCTGGTAATAAAGTTTTAAGTTCCATTTACTGATGAAACTATATTGTGTCATTGCTTTCCAAACTTAAGCTGTGTTAAAGATTAACATGATACGTCTGTGCTGCTAACAGGTATTTCTGCCCTGTTTAATGATCAGAATGGTAAGTTCCCAACTTCAAAAAATTTCCCCAGTTTTGGCAGCCAGCTTGTGTACTTCCTTCTACTTCACCAGACAAGTGGACATTTTCCTGCCTTATAAAGCTCAACACAGTTTTTTTTTTAATTATGAGTATCCCAATTGTGTAACATTCTTTTAACTTTCTTCTACTGTTACACTTTTTCTCTAAAACTTAAATTTTGTCCTTTTGTCACCTTAAATAGACTGTGCTGTTTTTCTGATACTATGGCCTCATTATAAACAAATTTTATAACCCCCCTACTCTGTTTCCTGTTAACCACAACAAATTTAGCTGACTGGCAGTAGTTGCAATGCTTGTTTTGAATGTTAAGTCCACCCTTTATCTTCTAACCTACGCAGTCTTTTTCATCCTTACTGTAAGGTTCTTATTTTACCGCTTGCCATGTGGGATTTTTATTTTTACTTCCAGAACTGCCAATCTCTCCCATAGAACCTTCTTCCAAGGACACAAGTAATATCTCAGTCAGACTAGTTTTTACTTCGGTCCCAGCCCACACCATTGTCAGTATGCTTCTTACCAATTCAGAGGTGAAGATTTTCTTCAAGAGTGCAACTCCACTGTTGCTTCCATAGTGCTCCCATTGTTACTTGCATAGTGCTCTGACTGATTCATCTGTGACTGACTATTTGGGTCATCTTAAAGCAGTAAAGTGTTAACAGGTAAACTTACTTGTCAAAAGAATTGCATTTTTTGTTCAGAGTCAATAGATTCTCTATATTTTTGTTATTTCAGTCATTTCAGCAATAATGTCCATCACTACTCTCCCACTCTCGTCACTGTTTGTGGGTGGCACGGTGGCACAGTGGTTAGCACTACTGCCTCACAGCGCCAGAGACCCGGGTTCAATTCCCGCCTCAGGCGACTGACTGTGTGGAGTTTGCACGTTCTCCCCGTGTCTGCGTGGGTTTCCTCTGGGTGCTCCGGTTTCCTCCCACAGTCCAAAGATGTGCAGGTCAGGTGAATTGGCCATGCTAAATTGCCCATAGTATTAGGTAAGGGGTAAATGTAGGGGAATGGGTGGGTTGCACTTCGGCGGGGCGGTGTGGACTTGATGGGCCGAAGGGCCTGTTTCCACACTGTAAGTAATCTAATCTAATCTAATCTAATTATAGTGAGTTCTGGTAGGCTGAGATATAATTCTGTCACCAGTGCTAACATTGACTTGTGGTTATCTTAAAGTAGACTGGGCAAACAGACTAAAGGGAAACAAAGTTAAAGAATTGCTAATTGGTAGATTACTGGCACAAAGAGGAAAGTTCTGGATCTTGTTCTTGGAAATGAAGTAAAGCTAGTGAAGGGTTTGGTAGGAGGAAAATCCATCTTTAAGCCGATATCAAGTCTATCCAATCACAAAGGATAAATTAGTAAACCATGTCCATAAACAAACCATGGGGCAATGTTAATGTGTCAGAAGTTATATTTACATTTATACATTCTCATATATGTCAGTATATCAGTGATTCAAAATTAACAGCTTTACAATGAGAGATACAATATGAATGCATTGAAAAAGTTGGAAGATCCACTATAGGATGTGAAACGTTTGAAAGAAATGTTGATTAAGTTAGAAACAAAATTTGAAGTCAAAATGGTTTAAAGGGCAACAGATGTTGATGAGGTTAAGTAGCAAAGTATAGTATTAATAGGTCAGCTGCAGATTTTTGAAATGTGTAAGGAATCTAATAGTTGGGGAATTAAACAAATTATACAGATAGGCAAGTGTCTGTGGAAAAATAAAACATGAGTATATCATAGAAATATTTGAATGTCAGATGACAAACATTTCCCATAATAATTATGTATAGTGAAGGAAAAGAGAAAGAAAACTTTGGGCTTCCTAGAAAATATTGCAAAGCTAGAATAAAAAAAATGACAAGTATTGAATATATGTGTCTTTACTCAAGTTATTTGTCAACTATCAGATTTCCAAAAACAGCAGAAGAGGAACTAAATAGTAGAGAAATCATAAGAAATGCAAATATTAAAATATTAGGTTTTTTAAAGTAGCATTCTACCTAATTAAGAATTATACAACCAAGCAAATCTTAAATCATAAACCATGGTTTCTGAAATTAGTGATATTTTAATAAATATGATTATATGTTCATTAAATTCCAGATGTAAAAACAACTACCGAAATTCCTGTTATTTTAGTAATGCTCAATACCGTCGATCTGTAATTTGAGCAATGTGAAACTCTGCTACTTTCATTGTTAGGAATCAAAAAAGCTTTGACATATTTAAGGGAAGTTTTGCTGCATTTGCATGGTTGAGAGGAATGGAGGATATGAGAAATGGATATGAAAGATAGTTAAAGTGTGGGAAAGCTTATATAAATTATAAACACTGGTACAAGCCAGTTGCTTCTAATGATCTCTTTTTGTGATGTGGATTTTCTGTAAATCTATATAAATGTTAACTTCTGTAGTTGGGATACTTTAAAATCATAATACACTACTGAAGGAGGTCAATTGTACTGATTCCTTGATATAGAAGCCCAATTAGCCCAGCTGTTCTGTCTTTTGTTTTCCCATTATATTGTTTGGCTTCTGAAGAGAAGAACCGCAAATAACTAGTCCTATTAATGCAGATTTTATTTATCAGCATACAAAAATGATGTACTCAAATGCCAATAAATCCAAATATATCACATTTCCTTCAAGTACTTGTCGAAATGCCTTTAGAACATTGCTGTTCAATATTCCACTGAGCTTTTAATAATTGCTGCATAAAATAAAGATTCAGGGATTGGAACTGGTTTTTCTGCCAATTATCAAATGTTAAATGAGTTTGAGAAAGCTACTGGGTAAATATTGGGAGAAATTTAACCACTTATAATGTGGTTTTTAGGGAGGGGAATCATACTAAACAAACTAGTGAAACATTTCACAGGCTTCACTTTCTCCCCAATTCATATTAGATCCCTAATCCATTCCCAGCACAACAAATAGAAATTAATGATTACTTCTCACCAATCAGATATGAAATAATTGGAGATTCAAAGATTTATTCAGGAATAAACCTGTTGTAGGAGTTTGCTCAAAATCATTTCAGCCAGGGTAAGTTTCTGCTCAATTCAATTTGATAGCCTGTCAGATTTCTTCCCCAGAGTTGGGAGTGCTTGACTACTTCTCAACTACCCACCTTTATAAAACCACAACACCAACTAATCACTAATTATATTTAATCATTCATCTTGTTCCTACAACTGTTACTTTTCTTCTAACTGGAATGCCACAACATTTAACCCAAGTACAACTTCAAGAGGGAACAGCGCCAAAGCAACACAGCAATCCAAACAAAACTGGGACATCACTTGGAGCTTGAATGACTCATACAAATCACAAGACAGAAGCTCTTAATTAGCAAAGTTTTTTTTGCAGCTGTGAACATATTCCCAGTTAGCTAATGATTGTTAATAACATATGATTTTCTTTTTTCTGCCCTCTGAATTCCTCCAGCTATAGTTGTTTAATATTTGGAGATACAGTTTCATTTGCGCATGTTGCAATCATTAGAGATCTACAACAAAGAAGAAGGCTGTACAGTCCATCACATCGCACCAGTCAAAAATAACCATCTAACTCATCCAGTCCTATATCACAGCAATTGGCCCATATCTTGTATACCTAGCATCGCAAAGCACATGTAAATACTTAGAGTTGTAGAGTTACACAGGTGGAAACAGACTCTTTGGTCCAACTTGTCTGTGCTGACCAGACATTTCAGGCAAGTATTTGGTCCATTCATTCCTCGAAACCTTTCCTAATCATATACCCATCTAGCTGCCATTTACATGCTTTAATTGTACCGACTTCCACCTCTTCCTCTGGCAGCTCATTCCATACAAGCACTACCCTCTGCATTAAAAAGTTACTCCTTAGGTCCTTTTTGAATCTTTCCTCTCAAACCCTACATCTATATCCTGTAGTTTGGACTCCATTACATAAGAAAGAAGACGTTGGTTATTCATCCTATCCATGCTCCTCATAATTTTATAAACTTTTATAAGCCACCCCTCAGCCTTCATTGCACTAGGGGAAAAAAAATGACACAGCTTATTCACCCTTTCACTATAACTGAAACACTCCAATCCCAGCAACATCCTTGTAAATCTTTTCTGTGATCTCTGGGCGACCAGAATTCTGAGCAGTTTTCTAAAAGTGGCCTCAGCAATGACCTTCCATTGTTGAAAAATGTTGTCTCAACTCCCATGCTCAATGTTATGACCGATTAAAGCAAACGTGCTAATCGCTTTCTTTGTTTCTTTGTCTACCTGCGACTCCACTTTCAAGAAATGACGCACCTTCACCCCTACATCTCTTTATTCAGCAACATTCCCCAGAACTTACTATTAACTGCATATGTCTCATTAGCCTTACCTCACACAACATGCAACACCTCACGCTTACCAATTTTCAACTCCATCTGCGAGTCCTCAGCCAACTTCTTAAATTTTATTGAGGGTTTCTGCCTCTACCACACTATGGACATTGAGTGCCATAGTCCCACTATCCTGTTGGTGAAAAAGTTTGTCCTCATATCTCCTCTAAATCTTCTGCTGTTTACCTTTAATGTATGCCCCAGTGATCAGTCACTTCATCAAGAGGAATAGTTGCTTCCTGTTTTACTGTGTCTATGCCCCTCATAATTTTGCGCATCTCAGTCATTTTCCAGCTCAATCTCCTCTGCTGTAAGGAAGACAATCTCAATCTGTCTTCACAACTGAAACTGTCCATCGCAGGCAACATCCTGGTAAATCTTTTCTGTACCCTCTCTCATGCTATCACTACTCCTATAATGTGGATTCCAGAACTTCACACAATACCCTAGTTATGACCTAATCAATGTGTTATTCTGTTCCAGCATCACATTCCTGCTCTTTAACTTTCTGCCTTAGCTAAAAAAAAGCCTTCTTAACTACTTTATCTACCTGTCCCAATACTTTAAGGGCTGAAAATGTGTTGCTGGAAAAACGCAGCAGGTCAGGCAGCATCTAAGGAACAGGAGAATCGACGTTTCGGGCATAAGCCCTTCCTCAATACTTTAAGGGACAGGTGTAATGCACACCAAGGTTCCTCTGAGCCTGGTTTCTGTGGCCCACTGTTCATCATATTTTCACTTCCCATGTTTGTCCTCCCCAAGTGTATCACCTCACATTTATCCACATTGAATTCCATTTGCCACTGATCAACCCATCTGACAAGTCTGTTTATACCTTCTCTAACTTAAGATTATCCTCTTCATTTTTTTAAATCTCATCAATTTTTGTATCATCTGCAAACTTACGAATTAACCCTCCTCCATTCAAGTCTAAATCATTTTTATATAAATCACAAACAGCATGGGCCCTCACACCTAACCTGTGGGATCCACTGGAAAAGCACCCCTCAACCATCACTCCCTGCTTCCTGACAATTGTGGATCCAATTTTCCAAATGTTTTTGAATTCCATGGGCTCTCATATTTGCTGTCAGTTTCCCATATGGGATATTATCAAAAGCCTTGTTGAAGTCCATTCTGTATCCTTTCCAATGTTTCTAATACCTATGTACATTACCAAGCAGGGAATGACAGGAACCGTTATGAAAGTCAATATTAGTTATGTCCATTTGGGTACATTTTTCACCAGAAGTCCCAGGTAACAACTGTGATGTTTCATTCTTCCTGACTTCATTGCACAGCTTGATTCATCCCAGGACATTACTGAAACAAACACATAATGCTGGGGAAACTCAGCATATCTGGCAGCATCTATAGAGAGAGAAATAGAGTTAAGATTTGAAGTCTGATATGACTACTTTGCATCATATCAGCCCCGAAATGTTAAGTCTGTTTTTCTCTCTCTGCAGATGCAGCCAGATCTGCAAAGTCTCCAGCATTCTCAGTGTTTATTTCAGATTTCTAGTATCCACAATATTTTGCCTTTATCCTGGAATGTTCCTGGTTTGTGTGGAAAATAAATGAAGCACAGTGTAGAACATGGTGGCTGCTTACTGTAAGTTCCAATGTGGCTTGACATCCATTCACACCGAGTCACATTCACAAGTGAACCATGATATGTTGCAAGTAATAATTCATCATAAGGCCACATCAACATGAGTCAGGTTCACCTTGAGTCTAATATCCCATGATCTCTGATACAATTCGAAATCTCTTTTCAATGAGAATCAAGTTGGGTCTTGATTCAGCACAAACCCTATTTCTCACTGAGTCTGATGAACATAGATTCTCCAAGAGCTCCATTTCCCATAAATCCTAATTTACTGGGCGTCCTGAATCACCATGAGTTAGATTCAACTTTAACTCTGATTCACTATGCTCCCAATGCTCCTTCAATCCAATTTACCATGGCAATGCTTTATTGTTAGCCTCAATTTAATATAAACTCAGATTCACCTTGAACACTATTGTCCACAAACTGGACTCACCATGAAGCCTCACTTGGGTAAGCTCCAATTCACTGTCAGCTTGATTCACCTAATTCACCATCATGGATTCATTGTGAAACAAACTCAGAGAATGCTGGAGAAACTCAGTGGGCCTGACAAAATATGTGGAGAGAGAAACAGAGGTAATGTTTCAAGACCAGGATGATTCTATTTGACTTTATCTGACCTTCTTTTGTCTGTATTTCAGTAAATTCATGTGGGCCAACAATCTATTCCTTAATCTTTGGAAGATAACAGCTTTGGAGACATTTCATGGCTGAAATCTTTCCCTTTCACAAAAAAGGGATTGTATACTTGAAGTTCTAGCATAGCCAGAAACCTTCCATGCAACCAACATATATGAGAGAATTACTGTTTCTCTATTACTTTTAGACACACATTAGTTGTATGAGACCATATTGATGGTGACATTTACCCTAATTTCTGTCCTTTTGCTTCTTTCACTTTTATGTAACTATGTAATTTTAAGCCACAGAATACTGAACCTACATTTTGATGAACATACAATGTACAGATGCACAGGACAAGAAGGGACTTTTGAATTGAGTGAGAAATTTCTGTATATGTGAGACATAGGCCTAAGGAATGTTTGGAAATGATTACACAGCAGTCATCTGCCTGGAACAAGTAGTACAGCAGTACAAAGTTTTGACCTGAATGCAGAGACAAAATTAAAGCATACACTATAAGTTATTGCTATTATGGTCCTCACCCTGAACAACTTCTCTTTCCAATCCTCCCACTGGTCCTCACCCTGAACAACTTCTCTTTCCAATCCTCCCACTCCTCCTTCGACTGACTGAACTGGTCCTCACCCTAAACAACTTCTCTTTCCAATCCTCCCACCTCCATCCCCCATCACGAAGGACTCAAAGCCCTCCGCTTCTTTCTTTCCCGCCGTACCGACCAGTACCCTTCCACTGACACCCTCCTTCGACTGACTGAACTGGTCCTCACCCTGATCAACTTCTCTTTCCAATCCTCCCACAACCTCCATCCCCCATCACGAAGGACTCAAAGCCCTCCGCTTCTTTCTTTCCCGCCGTACCGACCAGTACCCTTCCACTGACAACCTCCTTCGACTGACTGAACTGATCCTCACCCTGAACAACTTCTCTTTCCAATCCTCCCACTCTGCGAATCCTATTGCTATTATGACCTAATGAATTCAGATGATTTTCATTTGTGTGTTATTTCACACTCTAGTAGGAGGACACTCACTTCTTAATCAAATTGTTATGAGTTCAAGTCCCACATTAGGAAATGCAGAATATTTTCAAGATCATACTTCAGCAAAGCAATGGAAGAGTAAAGAGTAAAAGAGGTGCTATCTTCTGCACAAAATGTGATAATTATTTGGAGATGCCGGTATTGGACTGGGGTGTACAAACTTAAAAATCACACAACACCAGGTTATAGTCCAACAGGTTTAATTGGAAGCACACTAGCTTTCGGAGCGTCGCTCCTTCATCAGGTGATAGTGGAGGGCTCAATCCTAACACACAGAATTTATAGCAAACATTTACAGTGTGAAAATGCGGCCAAACCAATATCTTGTACAATTTTAACATGACTTGCCAGCTCTTATACTCAATACCCTGTCCAATGAAGGCAAGCATACTATATGCCTTCTTGACCATTCCATCCACCTATGCATCAACTTTCAGGGTACAATAGACCTGCACTCTGCCCATCAGCTTTTCCCAAGACTCTTCCGTTCATTGTATAATTTGCTCTAGAATTAATCTTGCCTAAATGCATCATCTCACATTTGTCTGCATTGAAAACCATCTGCCACTTTTCTGCCCAACTCTCCAGTCTATCTATATCCTCCTGTATTCTTTGACAGTCCCTTATGCTTTCTGCTACTCCACCAATCTTTGTGTCATGGAAATGAAGTCAAGCACATTCAGTGTCTGCCAGATATCTGCATGAAACTGCATTCCATTGCTGCAGATATAGGAACTCAACATTAATGGCAAAGTGGAAGGGAGAAGAGGAATCTCAATTTTAATTCAGGTGTCCCTGTCTCTCAGGGAGACTGAACAGCGCGAACACTTACTCATAGGTAAGATAATCCACACAGAAGACCCACTGAAGCTTCTCCAGGCACTCTACAGGTGCCCTAACATTTCAATTCCCCATCTGAGACCTCAAAGCTTGCAGCAGTACAAACTGAGGGTTTTTTAGCCTACACCTAGGGGAGAAACCCTCAGCAGACCTGAGACTGCTCGGTCCAAAGGCATCAGAGCACGACTGTACAGGTTTTCCAAGCCAACACAGCCAACTACAGAGCAGTGGAAGTAGAGACTGCAACTAGACATAGTGGGTGGGAAAGGAAAAAGAAAACATACTGAGGGCACATTGGTGTCATTGATAAACCTCATTGTAAATAACTAATCTTCAATTTTCTTAATATATGTTGACTTGCACTGTCAAAATGGCTGCAGCAGTAACATTTTCATTGACAGGCCTGTTGAAGTCACCCAAATAAAAATGATATACTGTGGATGCTGGAAATTTGAAATAAAAAGAGAAAGTGCTAGAGGAACAAAGTGCAAAAGAAATTTTCAAGGGTGATGCCAGGACTCAAGAAACAGAGTAATGGGGATAGGTTGGATAAGCTAGGATTTTTTCTTCTTCCGAGCATAGGAGAGAGATGGGGGTTCTTATAGAAGTATACAAGACCATGAGAGGAATTGATAGGGTGAATGAGTTCAGGTGGGTTTTTTTCCATAGTTGAGAAAGCGAGTACTACAGGACATCAGTTTAAGGTAAGATGGGAAATAATACATGGGAACCTGAGGGGCGACATTTTTACGCAGATGGTTGTACATATGGAATGACCTGCCAGTGGAAGTATTTGAGGTAGGTACATTAACATTTAAAATACATTTGGACAAATACTTGGATAAGAAAGGTTTAGAAAGATATGGGCCAAGTGCAAGGAAAAGGGGTTTGTGTGGATCAACATTTTGGTCGCCATGGGCCAGTTTGGGCAGAAGGGCCTATCTCTGTGCGGTAGGGCTCTCTGATTCGATGACTCAACCTGTAAAAGAGAAAAACAAAGTTAATGTTACAAATCCAGTTTGACTTTTTCAGAATTGTTCTGAAGAAGAATCATACCCGACTCTAAATACTATGCTGCCAAACCTGATAAATTTCTTCAGCATTCTCTGTTTTTATTTCTTTTGAGGTGACACCCATTTGGGGGTTGACCAGCTTCTTCAGTCATCCCAACAATGAAAGAAGCTGCAATGGCCAAGCGTTGCTCATTTCTCACAAGCTTCTGACTCCTTAACCAGTAATAACCTCAGACAATAGGCATCCTTGAAATATGGTATTGAGGATGGCAGCAAATGTGTTGCACTTTAATGTGGACAGCACTCAATTCAACATGCAGGGAATGTTCTCTAGCTTGATTGAATATATCATTCCACACTTAAGCTCACGTTATGGGGAGACTATGGAATCAGTGATGATTCCACACATCTCTGCAGGGAAAGGGTCATTTTTGCATTAGATTTTCAAGGGTGTGCCTTGCCATTCAAAGCAGGGGGTTGTACACTGGGCAGTTCACATGTCCACTTCATCTCATAGAGCATTGGTCTGCCAAGAAAAGCAGCACAAAGTGTTCCCTCTCACAAGTTTAATACTGTCCTTGAGTAATCTCAAGGATTTCAGAGTAACTAACAGTTTACATACTGTCTGAAACATTGAAGTGTGAATAATGATGGAAAGGTCAGAAGGAGATTTCTCAAGATTCCTCTCAACTTTCTTGACTATACAACACTCAACTATCAGAAGTTAATGGAAGACCTAAGGGTTACTTAATATTAGCACCATGAGATGCTGGTGCCCTCTCTTACTCACTACTGCCTTTGTTCCCTCATGATCAGTAGGAACTACAGATAATTATAAGTGGAATAAGCCAAATATATCAAGTATATATGTATAGTGGGGTATTTATTTATTGCAGAAAAGGTCTAGGACCACAAAGATTCCAAGATCCACATGTGGTAAAGCAGGAAATTTCAGGACAGTCAGTTTAACCTCAGTGGTAAAGTATCGGAAGCAACTCTGAGGAACAGAGTTCTGAACTTGAGAGGCAGGGATCAAGCAAGAACACTGAGCATGCTTTTGTTAAGGGGTAGTCATATCTGACCAATTTGATTGATTTTTTTTAAGAGGTGACTAGGTGTGAAGATGGGTGCAATATATTTGACTTTGTCTAATTGGACTCCAGTAAGATTTTTGATAATGTCCTACATGTGAGATTGGTAACAAAAGTAAGAGCTCTTGGGAACAAAGGAAATTGGACTTGGGATTGGTTGAATGGCAGGAAGCAAAGGGCAATTGTCAAGAGGTGCTTGTGTGACTTTGAAACTTGGCTCCAGTGGCGTTCTGCAGTGAAGAGTGTTGGGACTCTTGCTGTTTGTGGTTTATGTAAATGATTTGGACTTGAATGCAGGAAGGTTGATCAGCAAGTTTGTGGAATACACATTAGACAAGATATGTGATTGCACTGGAGAGAAACTTTACCAAGGTATTGATTAGACTGACAAGGTTTAATTAGAGGAAACTGAAGGGGAGAAAGTGAGGTCTGCAGATGCTGGAGATCAAAGTTGAAACTTTATTGCTGGAACAGCACAGCAGGTCAGGCAGCATCCAGGGAACAGGAGATTCGACGTTTCGGGCACAGGCCCTTCTTCAGAAACTGAAGGGGAGGCATAATTGAGATGTACTAAATTATGAGCTTAAAAATCACACAACACCAGGTTATAGTCCAACAGGTTTAATTGGAAGCACACTAGCTTTCGGAGCAACGCTCCTTCATCAGGTGATAGTGGAGGGCTCGAT
>NC_057711.1:95209041-95233649 GCF_004010195.1 Chiloscyllium plagiosum | reverse complement strand
ACCCACATGCACACATATATTTTGTGGGGTGAATTTGTACTTGCAGAGTTACATTGTACTTTGCTCAAAAACTGCATGCATTCATGTAGAACTCTGAGCTCAAAAACTGCATGAATTCATGTAAAACTCCGTTATCTCACTTTTTAGATTAGAATCAATCTAAACATCATGGCATAGACAGAGAACACAGGGGGCCAAAACCCTCAACATATTGTCTCGCTATCACTATTGTTAACAGCTAACCCGAGAATGCAACTTTTTTAAAAAAAGGGTTTTGTGATTTACACATGAAAGAAGTGAAACTATCATGGTATTCTAACACATGAAAGGCTTAACAGACAATCAATTTTTCAATGTATAATTTCAGTTAAATCACACTTTAAATTTTGGCTATAAATTCTGTGTTACGATCGAGCCCTCCACTATCACCTGATGAAGGAGCGTTGCTCCAAAAGCTAGTGTGCTTCCAATTAAACCTGTTGGACTATAACCTGGTGTTGTGTGACTTTTAAGTTTGTACACCCCAGTCCAACACCGGCATCTCCAAATCATAAATTATGAGCGACAGAGAAAGAGTGGACAGAAAGGAACTTTTCCTCTTGACAGAGGGATCAATAGCTGGGCATAGATTTAAGGTAAAGGGTTGAAGATTTAGAGAGTATGTGAGGAAACAAAAAATCACTGAGAAGCTAATGAGAAGATGGAACTCACTGCTTGAAAGACTGCTGGAAACAAAAATTCTGCAGATGCTGGAATCCAAAATAGACAGACCAGAGACTGGAAGAACACAGCAAGCAGGCACCATCAGGAGGTGGAGAAGTTGATGTTTCAAGTGTAAACCTTCTTCAGAAACCCTCATAATATATAAGAAGTATTTAGTTATGCAATAAGGCACACAATGTTATTGACAAAGTGCTGGAAATGTGATTAGTATAGTAACATGTTTATTTTACTATAAAACTGTAAGACATCAATTTTACTGCTCCTCGGATGCTGCCTGAACTGCTGTGCTCTTCCAGCACCACTAATTCAGAACATGTTTATTTTTGATTGGCAGAGATGTGGTGGGCTGAAGGGCCTTCTTTCTGTGCTGTAGATCTCTGTGACTCTAATAATATGGTCTATATGTCCTTTTCACTAAGCAGGGTTTAGTACTTGCCAGATTGACGACAAAAAGCAAGAGCAAACACAGTTTATGCATCCTGAAAGTGAGCAGGGGATGTTAAGCTTGCTCAACCCTCTTAGGCTTTGTGATGCATTGCTCTGTCATAGTGAATATTTTAATCCTCAGCCTCAGACAATTGCTGTCAATCCCAATTTCAATAATGTGCAAGAAATATCCCATTTGTCGCCTTCAGTTGTGAAGGACACTGCATGCCACAATGATGCATGACATCCTTTCTCAGTCATACTGCAAGAGGCTGCCAGTGCAAGGCTGATGTGTCACAATGTAACACAATAACTGTAAAAGAGGTAAAAAATCACACATTGAAGAATTAATTGTCTGTTAAGCCTCTCTGTTAGAATACAGTGATAGCATCAATTCTTCAATGTATAATTTCAGTTACATCACACTGCAAATTTTTGCTATAAATTCTGTGTTACGATCGAGCCCTCCACAATCACCTGATGAAGGAGCGTCGCTCCGAAAGCTAGTGTGCTTCCAATTATACCCGTTGGACTATAACCTGGTGTTGTGTGATTTTTTACTTTGTACACCCCAGTCCAACACCGGCATCTCCGAATCATGTAAAAGAGGTGATAATGTAGGTCAGCTAATGCATTTTAGGTATGAGGTCTTGTTTAGAATCTGCCTTTGTCTTAAGCTGGAGTCAGACTGGTTTTGTTTCTGAAGTAGGGATTTATAAAATGCTACATTGACTGACTGTCTACAAATTGTGTGCTTTTTGAACAAAATAGCATGTGTCTGTGAATACAAATCTGCAAATGCAAATTCATCCCATAGATTTGTGTATGTGTGTGTGTGAGAGAGAGAGTCTGTATGTATAGAAGATGGTGCTGGAGTTAGATTGGTTGATAGGTTAAGTGTGAAATGTTGGACTCCTGGTTCCATCAGTCAGAGAGTTCACCTGTTTGAGCCTCAGTGTGTTCATAATTAATCTTTTTTGACAAAGTCAATGAAATTCATCTGTTTTATTTGTTGATAGTCTTCACAACCTATCTTTTTTGATATTCTGCACTTTACCATCTCTTGTGCTTACTAAGATTTGACTGCTGGAGCTTCCGATATTTACTGACAAATTTTCCGTTGTTTCATTCATGAAGATTATTTAAGTGTTTTTGTCCTACAGATTTCTTTTGAGTTAGAATTCAGAGAAAGAAAGAGAGAGAGAAAAAAAGAGAGAGAGCAAAAGTAGCAGTTCGGCCAAGGGATGGAATAGAAGACCAAGAGAAAGAAAAGCTAATAATGGGATCGTAAGTAGGTGAAAATGGATTGGTTGTGCTGAAAACAGCCCATGTCATAACGAGTCTGGAGTGGGAGTAGATAAAGGCATTGAAGAAGGTATTCAGGTTTAAAACTTATTGAACTTGATACTGAGTTCTGAAGGCTACAAGATCCTCAAATGAAAAATGAAATGTTTTTCTTCCACCTGGTGCTGAGCCTCACTGGAGCTCCGGAGCATGTCCAAGATGGAAATATTAGCCAGGAAATATGGTGGTATGTTGTAGTAGCAGGCAACCAGAAGCTCAGGGTCATTTTCCAGACAGAACGTAAGTTTTCCACAAAGTTGACACCCAATCTGTGTTTTATCTCCCCAATGTAAAACAATCAACATTATGAGAAGTGAAAACAATATACTAGATTGAGTGATGTGCGGGCAAATCGTTGATTCACCCAGAAAGTATGTCTGAAGCTTTGGATAATGAGTAGGGGGAGGTAAATGGGCAAGTATTGCACCTTCTGTGAAAGGTCAAATATCCACATCACACCAAGTTATAAACCAACAGATTTATTTGAAAACGCAGGTTTTCGGAGCTTTGCTCCTTCCTCAGGCACAGTATGGCATTATACTACGCTGAAGGAAGAAGTAGAGCTCTGAAAGCTTGTGTTTGACCATAAACTGGTGCTATGTGATTTTTGATCTTGTACAATACCGGCACCTCCATAACATGGCTACCTTCTGCAATTACATGGGATGGTGCTGTTCAGTGTGGGGAGGTATTGGAAGTGGAGAAGGAGTAGTTCAGATTAGATTAGATTACTTACAGTGTGGAAACAGGCCCTTCGGCCCAACAAGTCCACACCGACCCGCCGAAGCGTAACCCACCCATACCCCTACAATTACCCCTTTTACCTAACACTATGGGCAATTTAGCATGGCCAATTCACCTGACTTGCACATCTTTGGACTGTGGGAGGAAACCGGAGCCCCCGGAGGAAACCCACGCAGACACGGGGTGGCCCTGTGGGAATAATCCCTGAAAAATGCTGACAAGTGAGGGGAGGGTAATATGTGTCCAGTAGTGGCATCCTGCTGGAGATGATAGAAATAACAGCTTATGTTTTTTTTTAAGTTTTGCTCCAGACTTCCAACAATCCACAATTGTTTAAAAACTGAAAAACTGCAGATTCTGTAAATCAGAAACAAAAATAGTAATTGCTGGAAAAGCTCAGCATGTCTGACAGCATCTGTAGAGAGAAATCAGAGTTAACATTTTGGGTCAGTGCACTTCCTCAGAACTTTTCAAAGTATAATATTTATAGCTGTGTTTATCATCAATATTATTGCTACAAGGTGTGTTTATCATACATGAGTGGAAACATGTTCTTATCACATCTGGGATTAGAGACAGAACATTGCATATTAAAGAACCCCTTTCTCATTACTCTTATTTATGTTATGAGCATTGCATAGAGAATCGATGAATAATTGTTAATTTTATACTGTAAATGAACCCTATTATACACACGGGTGCAATGAGATTTTGAGGGATTCTAGCTATTCCAAGATGGAGGATGGGAAAAATTTGTGGCTGTAACAGCTGTTCCTTTTTTGAGGTATTTTCAGTGTTAAAGCTGATTTCTCCCACATCCGACAGGAAGAGCACTTCATTATACTAAAGGTTATCATTGCACCTGAACAATCTACAGACCAGAAAATAGCACAGTCTTACTGATGTAAAAACACTGCTCCAAGCTAACTTAGTACCAATGTTTTATATTTTTAAAATTTAATCAAGAGACAGATCTGAATAAAATGCACACATTGAAAATAATGACATAGGAAGAGAAAAGAATGAGATTCTGAGGAAAGAATGTAGGAAGTTAGACAGAATTTCAAAAAGTGATCCTCAAGGGTAGGAATATCTGGATTACTCCCAGTGCCATAAACTAGTGAAGGTAGGGTTAGGAGAATAGAGCAGATGGCTGAGGAACTGGTGCAGGAGGGAAGGATTCATATTTTTGGATCAGTGGAATTTCTTCTGGGGTAGAAGTAGCCTATATAAGTGAAATGAATTGCACCTGAATTGGAAGGGGACTAATATACTGGCAGGGAGTCTTGCTAGAGTTGGTTGCTGGGGATGGAAGGGGTGGGGCAGGGACTCAGGGAGATAGTGAGAAAAGAGATCAGTCTGAGACTAGTGCAGTTATAAAAGGAGCAAGTCAAACAGGCAGGATAGGTAGAAACAAAGCAGAGAGTGAGGTAAGACTGATAAATTAAACTACATTTATTTCACCTGGGTACAAACAAAAGTTGATTGCAGGTAAAGAGACAGCTGGAAAGATGGAAGCCTTCAAAAATGAGATAACGAGAGTCCAGAAACAGTATGTTCCTTTCAGGGTGAAGGGCAAGGCTGGTAGAAGTGGGGAATGTTGGATGACTAGAGAAAATGAGGAAGAAAAAGAAGGAAGCATTTGTCAGGTATAGACAGCAGGGATTGAGTGAATACTTAGAAACGTACAAAGGCAGTAGGAGTATAATTAATAGGGTAATCAGGAGGGCAAAATGGCAAAAAGGGTTAAGGAGAATCCAAAGGGATTCTATAACTACATTAGAGACAATAGAGTAACTATGGAGAGAATAAGGCCTCTTAAAGATTGGCAAGGCTGCCTATGTGTGGAACTGCAGGAGCTGAGGGAGATACTAAAAGAATATTTTGCATCAGTGTTTACTGTGGAGAAGGATATGGGAGACAGAAAATTTGGGGAAATAAATAGTGGCATCTTGAAAAATGTCCATATTATATAAGAGGAGATGTTTGACGGGTTAAAATGGATAAAGGTGGATAAATCCAAGGGACCTGATCAGGTGTACTCTGGAATTCTGTGGGAAGCTAAGGTAGTGATTGCTGGGCCCCTTGATATTTATGTCATCGATTGCCACAGGTGAGGTGCCAGAAGACTGGAGGTTGCCACTATTTAAGAACGGCGGTAAGGAAAAGCTAGGAAATTGTAGACCAGTGAGCCTGTCATTGGTGGTGGGCAAATTATAGAGTCATTGACTCATAGCATTCTACAGCACGGAGACAGGCCAATTGGCTCAAACTGGTCCATGCTGACCAAAATGTCCATCCACGCTAACCCCATTTTCCCACACTTGGCCCATATCCTTCTAAACTTTTCCTATCCATGTATTTGTCCAAATGCCTTTTAAATGTTATTAATGTGCCCACCTCAACCACTTCCACAGTTGATTCCATAAGTGTACCACCAACTGTGTAAAAACGTTGCCTCTCAGGTTCCCTTTTATGCTTTCCCCTCTTATCTTAAATTGATGTCCTCTCGTCTTCGAGTCTCCAACCTTGGGAAAAATACTGAGTGTCTCTCATGTTCTTATACACTTCTATAAGATCCCCCCTCATTCTCCTACCCTCTAAAGAAAAAGGACCTAGCTTGTCCAACGTCTCCATATAACCCAGACTCTAAAGTCCTGGCAACATCCTTGTAAATTTCTTCTGTACTCCTCCCAACTTCTATGCTCAATGGCCTGAGTAATGAAGACCAGTGTGCCAAAAACTTTCTTCATTTCTCTGTCTACCTGTGACTCCACTTTTAGAGAACCATGCATCTGAACTCCAAGATATGCACTTGTTCCACTACACTCCTTAAGGCCCTACCGTTCACCATGAAGTTCCTACCTTGATTTGACTTCCCAAATGCAAGACCTCACACTTACCTATATTAAACTCCATTTGCCATTTCTTGGCCCACTTCCCCAGCTGATCATGACCCCATTGCAATCTCTGATAACCCTCCTCACTGTCCATGATACCTATTTTCGTGTCATCTGCAAACTTACTAATCATGCCTTTTATATTCTCATCCAAATCACTGATTTAGATAACAAACAGTAATAGGCCTAGCACTGACCTCTGAGGCATACCACTAGTCATTGGACTTTAGTCCATCAGACATCCTTCCATTATTGCCCTCTGCCCTCTGCTTCCTACCATCAAGCCAATTGTGTATCAAATTTTCCATGTTATCTAACCATCCAGACCAGCCTATCATGAGGAATCTTATCAAACGCACTCCTGAAATCCAAATAGACTTTTGTTGTTAGAACGAATCCTGAGGGACAAGATTTACATGTGTTTGAAAAGGCAAGGACTGCTTAGGGATAGTCAACATAGCTTTGTGAGTGGGAAATCTTGTCTCACTAATTTGATTAAGTTTTTGAAGAAGGAACGGAGAGAATTGATGAGGGCAGATCAACAGATACGATCTATATGACTTTAGTAAGGTGTTCGACAAGGTTCTTCATTGTAGACTGGTTAGCAAGATTAGATTACATGGAATATAGGAGGAACTAGCTATTTGGATACAAAACTGGCTCAAAGGTAGAAGACAGGTGGGGGTGGAGAATTGCTTATCAGACTGTCGGCTTGTGATCAGTGATGTGCCACAAGGATCGGTGATGGGTCCACTGCTTTTTGTCATTTATATAATTGGTTTGGATATGAACATAGGAGGTATTTTTAGTAAGTTTGCAGATGACACCAAAATTGGAGGTGTAGTGGACAGCAAATAAGGTTACCTCAGAGTACAATGGGATCTTGATCAGATGGGTCAATGGGCCAAGGAGTGGCAGGTGGAGCTTAATTTAGATAATTGCAAGATGCTGCATTTTGGAAAAAATCAGGGGAGGTCTTAGGGAGTGTTGCTGAACAAGGAGGCCTTGGAGCGCAAGTTCTTAAAACTACAGTCGCAGGTAAAGAGGATAGTGAAGGAGGTGTTTAGTATGCTTTGTGCATTGAGCATAGGAGATGGGAAGTCATGTTGCAGCTGAGCAGGGCATTTGTTAAGCCACTTTTGGAATACTGTGTGCAATTATGGTTTCCCTGCTATAGGAATAATTTTGTGAAATTTGAAAGGGTTCAGAATAAAATTTTTAAGCATGTTGCCAGGTTTGGAGGGTTTGAGCTGTAGGGAGAGGCTGAATAGGCTGGGGCTACTTTTCCTGGAGCATCAGAGGCTGAGGGTGACTTTATCGGGATTAATAAAATCATGATGGGCATGGATAGGGTGAATAGATAAGGTCTTTTCCCTGAGGTGGAGGAGTCCAAAACTAGAGGACATACATTAAGGGTGAGAGGAGAAAGATTTAAAAGGGACCCTATGGGGCAACCTTTTCATCCAGAGGGTAGTGTGTGTATGAAATGAGCTGCCAGAGGAAGTAGTGTAAGCTGTTACAATTACTACATTTAAAAGGCATCTGGATGGGTAAATGATTAGGAAGGGTTTAGAGGGATATGGGCCAAATGCTTCCAAATGGGACTAAATTTATTTAGATCTACATGGACAAGTTGGACTGATGAGTTTATTTCCATGCTGTACAGCTCTATCTGTATATACCTTCTTTTTTCTCTGCTATTGCTCTTTCATGAAAGACTATGCAAGTTCTGGAAAATCTAAGAACTTGGGTACTTGAGAAGAAGATTCATAATCCTGCAATTATGACAGAATATTGATTAGAGGGTCACAGTGGCAATGTCATCCATGTGAGGGATCCAAACCTTCAATATATTGCATTGGACTGTGACTACTTACATTGTAGTCATGGATATGACAACATGTATATACCATTGCAATGCAAATAACTGTGGAACTTCATGCCTACACACTGTGAAGACTTCTCCACATGCACAGACAGATATCAACAATGCAGGCCCTGTCCTGGCTGACTAACATCACTTCACCATTGATTCATGCATAAACTGTATCAGCTATCTTTAGAGTTAAGAACACAAACTCCTTTTTGAAAGATACAAAAATTTGTCAAGTAATTTGTCAAGTAAATTAAATAATTATAAAAGTGAATCCGCAGTTAAAAGGAGAAGAGCTAAAGTCTAAAGATAGGGACATTTGTGAAACTGAAAACAGGAAAATTAGATGAGAAAAAGAAAGAAGCAGTAATAATTTTCAAGGAGCTGGGCTTTTCCTGATTGTTGTCCCACTGCTTGAAACAAATAAGCAATAAATACCAGGTGTTGTCTTCCAACAGTCAACAATGGATGGAATGCAAAGTGAAATGCCCTCATCCCTGCACTGAAAACTGTAAAAATATTGTAAAAATGACCTAACTCATTGGCACTTTTCTAAAAGGTGTCAGCTCTGGCTCAATGGTACTACTCCTGTCTTCAAGTCTGACCCAAGAAAATTGAGTCTGTGATCTGGACTGACACATCAGGGCTAATTCTGCACTTTTAGGGAAAGGTTAATCTAAGATCCCATTTACTGTCTCAGGTGGTATAAGAAATCCTATTTGAAAGAAATGACTTTCATTGGTATACTGGCCTACAATGCTTGCCTAACTAACAGTATTAAAAACAGATCATAAAATCCCTACAGGGCAGTAAGTGGCCATTTGATCCAAGAAGTCCACTCTGACCCCGTGAAGCACATCCCACCCATCACCAGCCCCCTCCCCTAAATCTACTATGGCTAATGCACCTAGTCTGCACATCCTTAGTCACTACAGACAATTCTGCATGGCCAATTCACCCAACCTATGTATATTTGGACTGTGTAAGGAAACTGGAACACCCGACGGAAAGCCACACAAACACGGGGAAAATGTTCAAAGTCCACACAAAGACTCAAGGCTGCAATCAAAGCTCCATGGAGCTGTGAGTTAGCAGTGCTAACCACGAGCCGCTGTGTCATCCCGTAGATCATCTGCAGTCACATATTTAAAGTTAATTGAAGGATGTGGCTATGTGACACTGGTCTCGGTGTTTCCCACATGAAAAGAGTCAGACATTTTCAAAGTGATGAACTAACTGTGAAGAACTTTTGGATATCCACCTGTTTGGAAAGTTGTTCAATGAGTATGAGATCTATTCTTGCAGGAAGACCTGGAACCATGAATTTTCAGACGAAAATTCATGCAGCTGGAGATTTAAGTGAGATTGAACCTCCTCGTCACTGAGTCCTTTCAGTCGCCAACTGGATATTTGTGTGGCATCTCCCAGTTGGCCACCCCACACGTATTAGTAAGATTATAATGCCCTTCTCAAGAAAACACATCTGTTTGTGTCGATGAGCACAGTCCCAGAGAGCCAAGCTTTCTGAGTTGTTCGATTTACCTCTGTTCCTGGATGGTTTCCTCAGGTACAAGGAGCCATCAACTGCTCCCATGTGAAATCAGACAAGATGTAATTACATTGGATGCAGTTCAGAGAATGTTAACTAGATTAATTCCAGAGATGAAAGGCTGGTCTTATGAGATGAAAATAAGCAGCTTGTTCTTGGTTTTCTTAAAAGAATATTTAAAAGATTGAATGGAAAATTAGCTGAGGTATAGTTACTAATGTGGATTGATAAAGTAGATGTAGAGGAAATGTTTTCCTTACACAGTAATCTAGAATGAGAGGTCATATTTTTAGGCTAAATGGTTGCAGATTTAGAAACAGAAATGAGGAGGAATTACTTCACTCAAAGGGTTGTGAATCTGTGAAATTCACTACCCAGAATGATGTAGATTCTGTGACACTGAATAAATTTAAGGAGGAGTTAAACAAATTTTCAATCAGTAATAGATTAAAGGGTTATGGGCAGTAGGCAGGAAAGTTAATTTGAAACTGAGATCAGATCATCCATGATCATACTAAAGGGTGGAGCAGGCTCAAAGAGCTGAATTGCCTACTCCTTCCAACAGTTCCTATGTTCTTAGAACGTGGCCAAACTCTCAATCCTTCATTCAGTCTACAAGTGATCTCTGGCATCTCTACTCGACATTCTCCTACTTGTCTATGCATTTCCATAAGCTCATTAAGACCTTTGCTATTCACCTTATTTGTGCTCCTCATGATTTTATAAACCTGTACAAAGTCCTTATAACTCAAATCCTCCAGTCCTGGCAACACGTTTGTAAATCTGCACTGCACCCTCTCCAAATTAATAATACCCTTCCTATTGCATAGCAACCAGAACTGGTCACCATACTCCAAAAGTGGTCTCGGTAATGTCCTGTACAATGGCAACATCATGTCCCAACTCATAAGCTTAATTATCTGAGAAATGAAGGCAAGAATGCTAAGTACATTCTTTACCACACTGTCTACCTATGATGCAATTTTCAATGAACTATGTACCTGAACCCTTCGGTTACTGTTTTGTACAACATGTCCAGACCTAACATTAACTGTGTAAGTTCTACCTTTGTTTGTCTTGCCAAAATGCAGCACCTTACATTTATCTAAATTAAACTCCATTTGACAGTCCTCAGCCCATTGGCCCAATTGATTAAGAATTTTTTGTAATCTTAGATAACCTTCCTCACTGTCTTGTATCTCACGATTTACGATCTGCACTTCCTATATTCTCATCAGAATCATTTACGTAAATGAAAAACAAGCGTGGGCCCAGCAGCAGAGTACAGACTTTCTCCATATACAGCTGTAATTGTCCAATCCTCCTTCCAGCAGAGACATGCTCTCCTTGCCCTCCAGCCAGCTTTGAGGCCTGCACCTCAAAGGGCATTATGAGTCTTATGACAGACATCATCCTAACAACATTCTCCACTGTTCCATTCTCTCACTAGTCTGAATACATTTGTGCTTACTTATACATACTCTTCTCCTAATGATATAAAGATATTGGAAGATACTAGCCTGGTTTTTCAAACCTCTAAAGTGTTATTATTTGAATGATCAGATTAGATTTCCTACAGTGTGGAAACAGGCCCTTCGGCCCAACAAGTCTACAACAACCCTCCAAAGAGTAACCCACCCAGACCCATTTTCCCTCTGACTAATGCACCTAACACTATGGGCAATTTAGCATGGCCAATTCACCTAATCTGCACATCTTTGAACTGTGGGAGGAAACCAGAGTATCCAGAGGAAACCCATGCAGACGCAGGGCGAATGTGCAAACTCCACACAGACAGTCGCCCGAGACTGGAATCAAACCTGGGTCCCTGGTGCTGTGAGGTAGCAGTGCTAACCACCGTGCCACCGTGCCGCCCCGAATGTTTGCATTAAGGATGTTGTAAACCTCAAAACTTGGAGGGCTGAAGGGCTTGTTCCTGTGCTGTTTTGTTTTTTTTGTTTTACCTATTTGTACAATTAGTGAATTATTAACTTATACCTCTGTACATCTACGAATAACTGTTTGGGATAAATTTTTGTCGTTGTGAAAACGGAATATGTTATATTTTATATCTCATGGTTAGTATGTTAGTGTACCTTTAAGAGACATGCTCATGAAATCATAGCACGTGAGCTGTTTAAAGGTCTCTGACTCCATCTGAAGTTGGGTCACCTAAAGCATGACAGTATGATGGAAACATGTGCTCTTTGTAACTGAATAGCTTAATCTAAACCCAGACATTGATGTGTCTGTAAATGAAATACTTATATATAATAACCAGTTGTACTAAACATATGTTGGATCTGTCAATAACATTGATGACGATATCAGTGCCGCCTCGTGCTCCCATGAGAAGCTCAAACAGTTCATTTACTTCACCCACACCTTCCATCCCGACCTCAAATTCACTAGGGACCATCTCTGACACCTCCCTTCCCTTCCTGGACCTCCCTGTCTCTATCTCCGGTAACTGACTTAGCACTGATATCCATTTCAAACCCATCAACTCCTACAGCTACTTTGGCCACATCTCCTATCACCCACCCTTCTGCAAAAATGTGATCACATACGCTCAATTCCTCCGCCTTCTTCATACCTGCTCCCAGGATGAGGGATTCCACTCCAGGACAACCCAGATTTCCCACACCTCTGTCCTCAATCCCCCTTCCTACAACCACAATAAAGATACAGCCCCCTTGGCACTTACAAACCACCCCATCAATCTCCAGATACAATACCCCATCCTCCATTATTTTCGCCACCTGCAGTTCAGACCCCACCAACAAACAGATATTTCCTTCGCCACTTCATCTGTTTTCTGTAGGGACTGTTCGTTCTTCGACTCAGAGGAACAACATCACATATTCCAACTCTCAGGTGGCTGTAGCCCAATGGGATTAACATATCGTTCACCATTTTCAAAATTTCCCCAATCCCAACTTCATCCCCTGTCCAGCTTTCCCTCTCCTCCCCACCTCCTTGATCTGATCGAACTCATCCATCTTTCTTCTCACATATCTGTTCCACACCCCAAAATGACCAACCACAATTTCCCCCCTCTGCATTTACATATCACAACCCTACTTACCTTTCCCCCAGCCCCACCACATTCCCCCCTCCATTTCTTTCTGAGCTCCCTTACTCCTTCCCAGGCCTGATAAAAGGTCCCGACCTGAAACGTTGACTTTCCTCCTCCTCTGATGTTACCTGACCTGCTATGCCTTTCCAGCTCCACATTTTACTGACTCTGACTTCCTGCATCTGTAGTACTTACTATCTCCAAATAACACATTATCTATGCCTAGTATTTTATACAATGAGAAATAGCATAAGAATTCCCACATTAGGCATTTATCCTTCCGGAGACAAAGCCCATTTTACACTTCAGTGTGAATCATGTCCATCAATAAAAATTAGAAATAGGGATGAGATTTCCTCATTTGGATCTCACTGAATATTTTTGGAGGTTTGTGAGAGCTTCTTAACACCACAAAAATCAAGCTATAAGTTTAACTAAAATTGAAAAAAATACTAAATTTTTTTTACCTGCTAATTGGAATAATAAGCTGCAGAGATTCTAAAAACATTAAAGCATGATGGAAAATGCATCAATTAACCTTCTGCGGCACAGGCGATTAAAAATGAAAATGCAAAATTTAGTTCACTGGGAAAGAAAGAAATAATGCAAGTTTAGTTTTTGAGTTTGGAATGCTGGAATACAAACCAGAAAAGTGTATCATCTGTGGAAATCAGACAACAAATGTTGAAAATCAGAGTGAACCCTCTGCAAAGTTGTCTGTTTACAGTTTCTGTCAATTTGCCTCTCATTTAGCTTACTCTGTGGCCTATCCTGTTAGCATATGGTATTAGAGTGGATTAAGGAGCCAGTAACCTATCCTCGTTTGGACATTTTTGTCTCATTATTTGAACAGATATGCTATAATCCATGTGTTAAGTAAAAGTCTAATTTGAGGTGAGCCACCCTGTGGAGGCTGGTCTCCATCTGGTGACTTCTTTTATGAGGTATTACCACAACATATTCTAATGAGCATTTTATTACTCATACCACCTGCTGCTAATCTGTTACCCCAAAAGCCTAATTGAAGAGGTGGTTTACAGTCATTTCAGTATTGTCACTTGGGGATATAGCAATACGCCAGTCAAAGAGATGTTGTTGTCATCGGGCTGATTTTTGCTTTGGCTTTAAGTGTGATGATTACAGAAAATCTAAAATTGTGGTTAGGCGGTGTAACAGATACTTGCTTAACCCTTTGAGTGCCAAACTTTATGTAACTTGCTTCTTTCAAAGTTAAATGCATGGTTTAGTGTAGAAGGTTTTCTGGTAATAATTTTAAGTTAATTTAATTTAATTTACAGTACTCATACCTCACTGATGGGTTTGAAGGTGAAGTGTGAGGGAGCTTTGTAAAATGCACCACATGGTCTTTCATAACTACCTTCCTCCCCCGCCCCATCCCCTATTTTTCACAGTCGAGAGGCATCAGGAGACCCTTTTGTTCTTGGACTTATGAAGGCTCTTAACACATTTTACTGTCATTTATTTTACTGTGCCCATTCCCACTAACTCCCAAGTCTCTGATATTTGAAAGATCAGGAATATCCTGGTCAGAACTTTTGGCCTCCTTGAACTCCCAGAGAAATGGTACAGTATCAAACAGGAAACTTACAGTCAGGACTACAAGCCTGCAGAGTTAGCATTTGACAGGTGTTTCAAGCTGAGCTGATTATAATACTTAAACAGGGTGCTATAATAGTCATCAGACCCTGATGCTATTTTGAACTGTACTGCAGAGGACAGTGTGTATTCTCTGCGAGATAATCCAGCAAGTCAGTAATTCTTCTGCTGTGCAATTGTCCCACAAAACCATCCTGGTCACTGCTACATCACATCAGAGCCCAAACATCTGCCAAATCCCCTGATGTAACTTTGGGAAAAAGTGAGGGCTGCAGATGCTGATGATCAGAGTCGAAAAGCGTGATGCTGGAAAAGCATAGCAGGTCAGACAGCATATGAGGAGCAGCAATGTCCTGATGAAGGGCTTATGCCTGAACATTGACTCTCCTGCTCCTCAGATACTGCCTGACCTGATGTAACTTTGGGCCCGCCCTAGGATTCAATGTCCAACAGCTCGAGTAGTTGATGCACTGACCAGTTTGCCTGATCTTGTTAGCAGCCTGGAGTGCACAATCTCTCCCTGAATACAATTTTAGTGTACAAAACAAGATCAATTGTTTCAATACAAGCATTGGACAGACAGTCATCCCATGACATGATGCATGTCTATTCCAATAAAGGGTAATTTTATTAATCTGTGAATATAAACATTGAAGTTGAGGCGTGCACTCACATAGCTCCTTCAGTTTAATGTTATGGTAAAAAATATTTATTTTCCATTATTAATGCTCAACCTAACTTAGCAACAAGTTAATCCTATTTCCCTCCATTTTGCAATTTTAAAGTGATATCTCTTGTATTTCAAAATGAGGGCTGTCTGCACACAGGCTTGCAGAGGGCTTTTGAGGCTATGTTAATAAGTATGTTCAATACTGACATAGGTAGCATTTTAATCAGTAAAAGAATCAAGGGTTGTGGGGAAGAACCAGGAAAGTAGAATTGAGGATTATGAGGTCTACCATGATCACACTGAATGATGAAGCAGACTCAATGAGCTTAAAGATCTGCCTGTGCTCTTCATCTTATGGTTACCTGTTAGCTGCTTCACAAGTGTAATACACCCAGAAATGTTTGCTACCTCCTCATGTAATGTTTGCATTTTTCCCTCTTTTTCTCAGGCATGAAATCTCATCATTAGTTCAAATATTGTAGGCCAATTTTCCCGTATCTCAACATTTTGCATTCTATAGATATTTAGCAACTGTTGTTTTTATTCTCTGTTAAACCTGCAGATTCCAGTCAAATCCTCTCACCTTGCCCTGTCCCACCTCCCACTCCAACCTCTGTCTCTTCAGCATATGAAGAACGTTTTCCTAGCTACTATCAGTTATGAAGAAGGGTCACTGGCTCAATGCATTAACTCTGCTTTCTCTCCACAGATGCTGCCAGACCTCTACATTAATTTATGTTCTTGATTTCAGTCAGTTTTGATTAGTTGAACAAGGCCATTCAAGACATTTCTTTTTTTGTAGGGTCCAGAGGAGCATAGGTCCTCTCCTGTAATCTCGGTTTCTTTGGCCTCACTTTGCCTCCTGCAAGATCCTGCTGAGGCTCAACCCCTGAGTCTCACCAGCAAGCATTCTTTGGGCATTTTCCTAGTTGCCAGTTACAAGATAACAATTTGCTCCCACCTGCTGGCCCCTTTTTGTAGCAGGTGCATGGCGGGTGCCAAGTTAGCACTCACTTTGTCCTTATCTGCTCAAAACCTGCTTCAAGTTTATGCTTCTCCACCTGTTTTTGAATTAGATGGGATTCCCTACAGTGTGGAAACAGGCCCTTTGGCCCAACAAGTCCACACCGACCCTCTGAAGGATAACCCACCCAGACTCATTTCCCTCTGACTAATGCACCTAACGCGATGGGCAATTTAGCATGCCCAATTCACCTAACCTGCACATCTTTGGACTGTGGGGGGAAACCCACGCAGACACTGGGAGAATGTGCAAACTCCACTCAGACAGTCACCCAAGGCTGGAATCGAACCTGGGACCTTGGTGCTGTAAGGCAGCAGTGCTAACCACTGGGCCACCATACCGTCCCTCTTTTTTTTTAACATTGTCTTTATTTTACTATGTCTTTATTTAGAGATCTTGTGGAAAATATCTTATTTACATTTGAAGGAAAATTTTATATTCTGTAATTACTTTAGCTTATTTCACATTTGGCTGAACAAACACTTTCCAGTCTCAATTTACAACCAAAGATTAATAGGGTATGTACCATTATTAAAAATGGCAGGCGCGCCTTTTTAAATATTTGTTCATAAAGTTGAAACAATGTCAATTACATTCCAGTGATTATACAATTAAAACAGTTAAAATGTGTGTAATCACTTCCAGTGTTAAAACTGCAGAAATGACAAAATCCAAAAATCAGGAGTGTCACCCATCCCAAAGAAAAGTGTAAGAAATAAATCACACTGCTGGGAAAAAGAAAAAGTACTGGGCATGGTCATCCAAAACATATATGAACAAACATAGACTTTAAACATTTCAATCTGTACAACTTGAAACAATTAATTTGATTGAGATTTATAGATTTATATACATATCACAATTGCATTGTTTTGTCATTAAGTATCTCAAATCTAATCAAATTAAAGAAAATGTTATTCTCAATAGCACCCCAAACGAGGGATATTTCATGATAAATTCTCTCAAAAAGAAATATTTACTTATTGCAGCATTTAACTCTTCATACTACTATAATAAATCTTCATCTATGTGATGACTCACAATTAGATTTTCTGTAGTCTACTTTCTTTATATGCTTTTACTAGTTGCCCTTCCTTTGCTGGATTTTAGACAGAAAAGCCTCAAGATCCCTGAACTTTTACTTTAAACTCACCAGCTGCCAGTCAAAATTAATCTCATGGTTATTCACTGTATTGTCTCACAATGACTAGGCTTGAAACAGTTATTGGTTCATCCTTCCTCCACTCCACTATGCAATTCAATAGCCATCTCTTCTATCAAGTACGGTTCAATAAGTAAATTTGATGGCTCAAGCCAAAATGATCTCCTTGAAATGTTTTGAATTCTTAACATGAATTGAGTGTGAGTGGTTAATCTGATATTAGATTTCTCAGGGATATCCTGGAATCTAAAGTTCAGCTGGGAAGGTGAGCAAGACTTTGTTCCAAAGGAATGGTGCATAAAGAGGTGCAAAGGAGTGGCTTTCATTTGGGGTGAGCTTAGAAATGGTCCAGAGTTGGAAAGCAGAGCATATTCGTGAGGTGAAGTACTGAAGTTTAAAAAGAAATGCATGCGGTCAGGTAGTGAGATCCCAAAAGAAGTTAGGTGACCCATTGAGCCTCAGGTTTTGCAGCAACAATCCATTGAAGAACAATTAACAACAAACTGGAACGGCAGGAAGCATTGCTGTTGGTTTTGATGACCAACTTTAATGACCATTTTGAAAGAATTTCTATCAGTCCAGTCAGAAGTAAGGACGTGTCTGTCAAACACTTTTATTTGATAAGCAGTTGTTTACAATTTATCCAGTGTACCATGACTTTCACAGTAAACACTGATGTCAATGATATACTATCACAGATTCAGACAAGGAAGTACGTTTTATTCTGGGAATTGTGACAATGACACATTCTGTAACATTCTTGGAGTTGTGTTTCAGAATTAAAAGCACAGAATAACAGGAGTACCATAAACTTTCTCGATGTGAATTTGGCCCCATAATGCCTGTGGCTTGGGCATTACAGGTCTTGTTCAAGAGCCAGAATTTCTCTCAAAATGCATGAGAGTGTGCATGTTCTGAGTCACAGTGGAAGCCATAGTACTGAGGGCTTTAGTGAATTCTACCTCACAAGCAGTCGGTGTATGCAAAGCAGCCAGTTTCAGGAACTCCCACCAGTGCTGTTTTAAGGTTCATCAACTCTCTATAAGTTGTTGTTGGTTGACCTTTTTGGCTGATCATTAAACTTTATTATTATTTAGTGGTTTCTATGTTTTGTCATGCTGAAAAGGTTTTTATTCTCCTGATTTCATGGATTCTGCAAAAGACCAATTGTTCCTAGTCAGGTTTGCATGGATAGTAATTGTAATGAGGTCAACCAGATGAACTTCATAGAATATGTTTGCGCCTGCTAACTTGGCCTAATCAGAGTGCTCTGGCTGACAGGAGTATCAGCAGTTTGGTTCACATTAAGAACAGGCTTTGAAGAAGCCAGACCAGTGTCAGGTACTATGGAAAAACAAAAAAGTTAGGTTGATGATAGAGTACCAGCCTCTGAGGAATTATTTCAGTGACAATGAGAGATAAAGTATACTCCTGAAGAAATTTGCTGGCAACAGTCATCTTGAGTTGAGGATAAACATTTCTGGCATCACACTGTTACTTGGGAAGCTTGACTCATTTGATCCTGCCATTGAAGGCTAAGTCCAGTATGTGAAAAGAGTGAGTTATTTCTTGCAGGCATATGACATTGGGACAAACAAAAAGCAATGAGTAATTCTCCTGACAGTGTGTGGACCCACAGCTTTTTTGGTTATTAAGAGCCTGACGTTCCTGACACAGCAGATACTAAAACTTTTCAAGAGTTGACAGATTTAGTTAAGGAATATTACGATCCCAAGACTCCTCTAATTCTGAAATGCTATAAGTTTCACTCAGCAGTTCGAGAACCTGGGGAATCCATGTCAGGACTTTTGATGAGATTAAGATGACAGGCAGAGGCCTGTGACCTTGGTTTAACCCTTAATGAGATACAGATAGGTTGTTTGGTCTGTGAGATTAATAATATATCCAAGCAAAAATGCCCACCAGCTGAAGCCTCACTGGAATTCAAACAGGGACTGCAACTGGCTTTGTCATTAGAATCTGCGGGGTGTGGAGCATATGAATTATGGTACACTGATAGAAGTGGACCACCTTGCTAGGCCAACTGAACCTGCGGGATAGCACTAGAGTGAAGGCAATTGCATAACCTCATTCAGGGCATATCCTGAACAAAGGGACTCTTGATTAGCCCACAGCAAAACCACAAACAAAGACAAACATTAGTTAGCATTTTCTTTAGGATTCAGGCAGGCAAGCTGTTTTGGTTGCTGCTGACATGCGGACCCAAGACAACAAAAGAGTTCTACTAGACCTAAGTTGAGTAAGAGAAATAATAAACCAGTATCCAAGAGAGTACACACCCTGGACAGCCCACCTACATCTAGATTGGAACAGTTAAATTGCTTCGCATCCAAATGAGAACCATTCAAAATAAATGTCTGCTAAAATGGTCACCCATTTCTAATAAAGGCTGTATCAGTAATTGCAGAACCAGGTTTTAACAAAGTTCACTCTAGACTCCAACCCTTAAGTTTGCACTAGACCTTGGCTGGATTGAGAAGCTATACCAGAAAACCTTTATAGATTAAGGGTACAACTTTGGTTCCCATCTCATATGAGAAGCAGCTGGTTCAGTTACCATGATTGTAGAAAAAGTCTCGGGTCTAAGCTTGATGGGACAAAACTGTTTGAGAAAGATTTATCTTGATTGGCTCAACATTTTTCAATTAGAAATTGGCTGCCTGAGTGAAGTCCTCATCAAATATCTGAATATTTTTCAGGAAAGTCTAGGGAATTTCAAAGCAGCCAAGACCTCTTTGCATGTTGACCAGGAAGCAATACATCAGTCCTGCAAGACCTGCCCAATTGCCATTTGCCTTACAGGCAAAAGTATAGGCAGAAATCAGAGGTTGGAAAGAAAGCACTCATCAAACTAGTCTACATAGAACATAGAACATAGAACAATACAGCACAGAACAGGCCCTTCGGCCCACGATGTTGTGCCGAACATTTGACCTAGCTTAAGCACCTATCTGTGTACCTATCCAATTGCCGCTTAAAGGTCGCCATTGATTCTGACTCTGCCACTCTCACAGGCAGCGCATTCTATGCTCCCACCACTCTCTGGGTAAAGAACCTACCCCTGACATCCCCACTATACCTTTCACCCTTCACCTTAAATTTATTTCCCCATGTAACACTCTGTTGTTTCTGACTGTCTACTCTATCTATTCCTCTAGTCTAATTCAAGTGATGGGCAGAACTAGGTTGTATCAATTGTGACGCCTGACCTGTCAGTTTCCCTTTGTGGGAATTTTAAATAAATGCTAAACTGCTTCTCACATCTGGATAAATAAAGGGAAGACTAAAAAAAAAACAGAGAGAACTTGGACGAAGTCTTTAGACATTTCTCCAAAATGGATGTGGAAGCCTTAGAGAGGAGGCAGAGGAGAGTTACCAGGATGCTGCCTGGACTTGGAAGGCATGTCTTATGAAGAAAGGTTGAGGGAGCTAGGGCTTTTTTTGTTGGAGCTAAGAAGGATGAGAGGTGGCTTGATAGAGATGTGCAAGATGTTGAGAGGCATAGATAGAGTGGATAGCCAGAGACTTTTTCCCAAGGTGAAAATGTTTATCATGAAGGGGCACAATTTTAAGGTAATTGGAGGAAGGTTTAGGGGAGATGTCAGAGGTGGGCTCTTTACTCAGAGAGTGGTTGGTGCATGGAATGCACTGCCAGTGCTGGTAGTAGAATCAGATACACTGGGAACATTTAAGCAACTTTGGATAGGCACATGGATGATAGTAAAATGAAGGGTATGTAGGATCTTTAGAGTAGGATAAAAGGTTGGCACAACATCGAGGGCCGAAGGGCCAGTACTGTGTTGTACTGTCTTTTGTTCAATGTTCTATGTTTTAAAACCTGTACAGATGTAATTTTGTGATAGTAAGACCACAAACCCCTGCTAGGGCTAGTCATGCCACCCAAAACATCAGGTCAAATTCCGTGGTGGGCTCTCCTTCTAAGTGTGTACAATCACAAGTTGAGACACCAATTGGGAAGCCAAGTATCAAATGTGCATTGATGCTTTGAGCCATGTCCCACTGGCAGATACACCATCGATGGTGTTACCACTGGAAGAGTCCATTCTGGATTCACGTCTGGTCACCACTGACTGTGAACTGGATCCACCCAAATCAGACCGTAGATGATGGCATTTTATTCCGGGTCACAAAAGTGATTGTCCCAAGCAAAGGCCACTGTCAGATATTGGCAAATTTCCAACAGGGTCATCCAGGAGTGTCCAAAATGAAGATGTCAGCGAGAAGCTATGACTGGTAGCCAGATTTAGATGTAGATACAGCCACCATTGGTGTGGCAGTGCCCAGAGTGCCAACAAGAACAAAAATTACCAAAGCTTTGTGGGAACGGCTGGGTAAACCCTGGACTCAGTTACATGTCAACTATGCTGGCCCTTTCAAGAGCTTAATGTTCATAGTCATTGAGGAGTCCCCTCAAAGTAGTTGGATGTGCACAGAGTTCATTTGTCAAACACAGGGACTTTGATAGGAAATCTGTGAGCATCTTTTGCAATACATGGGCTCCTGGAAGTGCTGACCACAGACAACAGAACATCATTTACCAGTAGGGAATTTGAGTATTTCCTAAAGTCAAATGGCTTGTCCAATGGTCTGGCAGAAAGGGCAGTCCAAACTTTGCCAGCAGGCTTAAAGAAACAGGTTGCTGTTTCACTAGGTACTAAACTGTTCTGCTTCCTATTTGATTATGGGGCCACCTCTCATGCAACTATGGGATAGTTCCAGCAGAGTTGCCAGTGGGGACAAAACTCCACACCAGATTAAATCTAACTTTCTCTGACCTGGGAGGGGAGTGTGAAATGGCATTAGAAATGCTCATACCAGACATAATACTCTTCAAAGCAAGAAAGACAACTCAGCAGGATCCCTCAGTAGAGAATGAGGAGGTGGTTGGTGTAGTAGTACTGTCACTGGACTAATAATCCATAACTCCAGACTAATGTTCTGGTGAATGAAAATAAAATACTGCAGATGCTGGAAATCTGTAACAAATGCAGAGAATGCTGGAGAAACCTGGCAAGTCTGGCAACATCTGTAGAGAGAGAAATAAAGCTAACATTTTGAGTCCAAGATGACACATAGAGTATACATAGATAGACACCTTCAGAATTCTTACTGAAGAAGTGCCATATTGGATTCGAAATATTAACTCTATTTCTCTCTTCATAGACGCTGCCAGGCCTGCTGAATTTCTGCAAAATTTTCTGATTTCATGCATTGTTCCGGGTACGTATTGAACTTTTTAACTTTATTCCTTTATTTTTTAGTTTATATTAAGAAGGACTTTAATGTTAACTATTAACTTACTCCCTTTATTTTTCTACTTATTCTATGAAGGTAATGCTTAATGTTTTTAACTTTGTTACTTATGTTGCTCTGTTCCTAAGTTTTTGAACCTAGGTACCTTTGTACCTAAGATTGCACCAAATACATTTTCCAATCTACTCCCATACTTACGTACTTGAGCACCCATGACAAAATAAAATCTAAATCTCAATTTAAATCTAATTCCGTTCAGATTCCACATGGCAGATGGTGAAATTTAAATTCAATACAAAATACTTGCATTGAAAAGTTAGCTTAATGGCAACATGTAATCATCGTCAATTGTCATACAAACCTGAAAAAAACTAATCTACCACTCATGCTTTGTGGGGAATGAGATCTGTTGTCTTTACCCAGTCTGGCCTATGTGTGACTCTAGATGCACAACAATGTAGTTGAATCTTGACAGCTCTTTGGGCAATTAGGTATAGGCAATGATATTCTAAAATAAATCATGATAACCTGTTGCATGTTTTGCACCATTTCCATTGTGAGGATTATTCCTTATCACCCACTATATAGCAAGGAACTGGAGGAAGGTAAATATGAAGAGCAAGAGAAAAAAAAGTCAATTCTGACTGCCTATGAGAAATGAATTTGAGTACAATATCAAAACCTCCAACCGAAATTTCCATTTACCAGCATGCCCATGTTTTGCCTTCTCTTGTTCCATTTATTTGAGCTGGAAACAGGATATCGTCAAGTTGGTGAGATATACCACAAGTCTCCAAATACTGACAGTGGGAGAGATGGAACAACAACCTCGGAAGAAAATCACAAAGGTTGCAGAAGTATCTTGTGGAAGGAGACTTCAATTAGCCAATTAGATATTGTTCAATATGTACCCAGAACAATGCATGAAATCAGAAAATTTTGCAGAAATTCAGCACGCTTGGCAGCGTCTATGAAGAGAGAAATAGAGTTAATATTTCGAATCCAATATGGCACTTCTTCAGTAAGAATTCTGAAGATGTCATCTTGGACTCAAAAGAAAAGAGTGAGAGTTATTTTTGAAATTTGTTGGGGACAATCTCATTAACCAGCATGTTCTTAGTCCAAATAGGAAGAGATCTTGATGGGTGGCACGGTGGCACAGTGGTTAGCACTGCTGCCTCACAGCACCAGAGACCCAGGTTCAATTCCCGCCTCAGGCAACTGTCTGTGTGGAGTTTGCACATTCTCCCTGTGTCTGCGTGGGTTTCCTCTAGGTGCTCCGGTTTTCTCCCACAGTACAAAAAATGTGCAGGTTAGGTGAACTGGCCATGCTAAATTGCCCGTAGTGTTAGGTGAAGGGGTAAATGTAGGGGAATGGGTCTGGGTGGGTTGCTCTTCGGAAGGTCAGTGTGGACTTATTGGGCCCACGGATCCTGTAATCTAAAGGATATAGCACTGGTCACTGACAGACAAGTGGTTATTGGGAATGCTTGAGCAAGATCATACCAAAAATTTTAGACTCATAATGTAAAATAACAATGAATAATCTAAAAACAACTTCTGAAGTGGAAGAACATTTGCTTTAATGGGATGCGAGGTGGTTTAGTGAGTAAGTAATGGAACAAAGATTTGACAGGCAATGTCTAACAGAAGAATGGAAGAAATGTTTCAGGTACAAAATAGGCCCATTACAAACAAACAGGCAAAAACAGTGAAGAATAAAAATTTATAGGTACCAATGCACAAAGTTGAAAATTATAATTCAATTTCTTAATTTTTTATATTGCAGACATCCAAAAAGCTTGGTATACCAACATGATTGACCATGAATGGACAAGCACTTTAGAACAAGCCATTAGCATCAAATAACAGCAGATCAAGACAAAGAAAAAACTAGCCCTACAAGAAAACCTGGACAAGCTTACACAAAAGAACAACACAGACAATTCAGAAGCTTGAATTAAGAACTTGTTGGACCAACCACCATTAGACACGGAAAATGCCATCCCAGTAAGAGAGATGAACTACAACTACAGAGATGCAGATGAAAAGGACTTCCTAGCAGCATTAAAATCAACCCTGAAGGACAACAGACTCATGGAAGAAACCCAGCAGATGATCAGAGAGACAGTAGCACCAACACTGAGCAGGAAGAAAGAAGGGAACACCCTCAACACACAGGAAAGGAAATTCCTGGAAGGA
>NC_057711.1:95205787-95208541 GCF_004010195.1 Chiloscyllium plagiosum | reverse complement strand
GATTACCTAAGGTACACAAACCTGGGTCCCCCTCAGGCCCATAGTCTCATTTCCTGGCACACCAACATGCAGACTAGCAAAGCAACTTCAATGTAAACTTAAATACCTAGTAGAAGACTCATGCCACTTCATCCAAGAATTCCTGAACATTATCAAAGACACCAAGATAGAAGAGGATGAAGTCACGGTCTCCTTCGATGTAATGGCCTTATTCACATCAATAAATAGAACATAGAACATAGAACATAGCACAGAACAGGCCCTTCGGCCCACGATGTTGTGCCGAACATTTGTCCTAGCTTAAGCACCCATCCATGTACCTATCCAATTGCCGTTTAAAGGTCAACAATGATTCTGACTCTGCCACTCCCACAGGCAGCACATTCCATGCCCCCACCACTCTCTGGGTAAAGAACCTACCCCTGACATCCCCCCATACCTTCCACCCTTCACCTTAAATTTATGTCCCCTTGTAACACTCTGTTGTACCCGGGGAAAAAGTCTCTGACTGTCTACTCTATCTATTGCTCTGATCATCTTATAAACCTCTATCAAGTCACCCCTCATCCTTCGCCGTTCCAATGAGAAAAGGCCTAGCACTCTCAACCTATCCTCGTACGACCTATTCTCCATTCCAGGCAAACATCAGGCAGTCCATATCCACCTGAGTGGCAACTTTCAAAGATCTATGAACATAGACCCCAAGATCCCTCTGCCCCTCCACCTTACTAAGAACTCTACCGTTAACCCTGTATTCCGCATTCTTATTTGTCCTTCCAAATGGACAACCTCACACTTGGCAGGGTTGAACTCCACCAGAAACTAGCCACCAGGATTCACAAACACTAACTAGCCACCAAAAGATATGACCAGCTATCACTAGTATTCTTACACACAGACAAAGAAGGACATCATTTTGACTAGGATAGCACTTCGATCCCAGGACAGGCTGGAAAAAGACATGCACGGGAACTCCGAGAGGCCTGGCATTCACATTGGAACTCCATTAATAAAGACATTCCTGATGAAGGGCTCCTGCCCAAAACATCAATCTTCCTGCTCCTCGGATACTGCCTGACCTGCTGTGCTTTTCCAGCACCACTCCAATCTCCACCCCCAAAGTATGTCAGCCTTTCCAAAGAAACACTGACCTCACTACGAGATGAACCAAGGATACAAATATCAGACAGCATCAATTCTGTCAGCAAGGACAGCATCCTTAAGCTAGTAGACTTGTGCCTTACAAGACCTACAAACAAATCAATGGGACACCCATGTGATCACCAATATCAGGATTCTTAGCAGAAGCAGTGATACAGAGACTAGAATGAAAAGCCCTCCCAATGATCCAACCCAAACTTTGAGTCTGCTATGTTGAAGACACCTTTGTCATCACGAAATGGAACAATTTAGAGGAAACCACAATATCATTAACAACATCTTTACTGGCAAAACGTTCACCAAAGATGAAGAGAACAAAACAGACTCTCCTTTCTAGATGTCACAGAGGAACAAGCAGTTAATGGAGGACTGCAGGCAGCGTCGACAGGAAAGCAATGCACACAGACCAGATACTCAACTACAGGAGCAATCATCCCAACACCCACAAACAAAATTACATCAGGTCATTATTTAAACAGGCCACAACACACTGCAACACCCAGGAACTATGAGTAGCAGAAGAAAAATACCTACACAGCCTATTCAAGAACAACGGGTACCCAATAAACACAGTCCAGTGATTCTTAAACAACAAACCCAAACAAGTAGACATAACACGCCCAGAGACTTTAGCCACACATCAAAGACATCTCAAAGATGACTACCAACTACTCCGACCTCTTGGCATCATGGTAGCCCAGAAACCTATGAACTGAAAGGACCCTGTACCAACAATCAGCAAATCGAATGTCATATACAAAATACCATGCAAAGACGCAACAAACACGACATAAGATAAATAGGCAGAAAACTAGCCACCAGGATTCACAAACACTAACTAGCCACTAAAAGATATGACCAGCTATCACTAGTATTCTTACACACAGACAAAGAAGGACATCATTTTGTCTAGGATAGCACTTCGATCCCAGGACAGGCTGAAAAAAGAACAAATCAACGGAACAAATCAACAGAACATCCATGGGATCACCAATCTCGGTACTCATAGCAGAGGCAGTTATGCAAAGGTTAGAACAAACAGGCCTACCACAAATTCAACCCAAACTCTGGGTCAGATATGTCGATGACACGTTTGTAATCATTAAAAACACGGAAATAGAAAAAACACACTGGATCATCAACGCCACACTCACAGGAATCCGATTCACAAGAGAAGAAGAAAAGGATAGCCAACTCCCATCCCTAGACGTGATGGTACAGAGAACACCGAACAGAGAATTCACTACAAGGGTATACAGGAAAGCCACACACACAGACCAAGTCCTAAACTATGAAAGTAACCACCCCAACAAACACAAACGAAGCTGCATCAGGACACTATACAAAAGGGCCACAACACACTGCAGTACACAACTGCAAAAAGAAGACGTCGACCTGGACCCAATATACCAACCACTACAGCGGACAGCTGAAACTGACAACCGGAAGCGGCAGGGACAGACCACTATAAACACCGGAGGAAACAACAAAGAAGCGCTTCGCAGGAGGCTCCCAAACACTGATGATGTCGCCTAGCCAGGGGACGAAACATTTGCAACAAAAACTCCCAGCTCGGCGAACAGAACCACAACA
>NC_057711.1:95189671-95205723 GCF_004010195.1 Chiloscyllium plagiosum | reverse complement strand
ATTCATCCACAAACTCCATCAACAAACACATCGACCTGGACCCAATATACCAACCACTACAGCGGACAGCTGAAACTGACAACCGGAAGCGGCAGGGACAGATCACTATAAACACCGGAGGAAACATCAAAGAAGTGCTTCGCAGGAGGCTCCCAAGCACTGATGATGTCACCTAGCCAGGGGATGAAACATTTGCAACAAAAACTTCCAGCTCGGCGAACAGAACCACAGCAATTGTATTATAATTAGGTAGATTCATAATCCTAAACTGCACATAGTATCCAGGGATGTGTCAGCTAGGTGAATTAGCCATGGGAGATGCAGGGTTACAGGAATAAGGTGGGATGTGGGTCTAGGTGGGATTCTCTTTGCAAGGCCAGTGTGGATTTGATGGGCTGAATGGCCTGTTTTCACAATGTCGGGATTCTATGATTCTAAATTCTCAAGTTGTACCTTCTGTTGAGCAGTAATATTCTCTCTTTAATGATCTGCTCTAATAACTGGTCAGGTTGTTCAGCTTTGCTTTAACTTTTTATTTCTTTGAAGATTTGACTCCCTTCATTTGTTTCTTCAGTAGTTATTTAGTTTCCTCCAGCAGTAGAGAGAAAAAAAACAGTGCTAACAGTTGAATTCAATGAAAATCCTTCCCAATACTGAGAATGCATTTTCTGACTGTCTGTGTAGAGATTGCACATTCTCTGTTAATCTGTTTGGTTAATCTGTGTGGGTTTCATCTAGATGCTCCAGTTTCCTCCCACAGTCCAACCATGTGCAAGGTTGGTGGATTACTTTGGATTTCAGTATCTGCAGGTCTCTTAACCTTTGCAGTTAAGTTGGAGCTCATAGGAAATATGGGCCCTTAACTTTCATGACCAGCCAAAACTGGCATTGGGCAGGTCTATAAGGTGGAAGCTGAGTGAGTTGGACGTGACTGTCAGCATTTGAGCAGGTTGCTAGAAAGAGAAGAGAGAAGGTTGAGAGGTTTTACAGGCCAGGATGAAGGAGACTGGAGTGACTGAAGCTGGGATAACAGTGATAAAGGGAGTGTCCAAGGTGACCAAGATCAAAGTTGATTTGAAGACGGTCACAGGTGACTGGGCAAAGGGTGGAGGTGGATCAAGGGAGGGTCAAGAGTGTTCAAGGCTGGGTCAAATCATAGAATGGAAATCTACAGTATTGGAGAAGGCCATTCAGCCCATCAAGTCCACACCAAGCCTTTGAAGGGCATCCCACCCAAACTCATCTCCCAAACCTATCTCTGTAACCCTGTGTTTCCATTGCTAAACCACCTAGCCTACACACAACCCTGGACTCTATGAGCAATTCAGCATGGCCAGTCCACCTAATCTGTGCATTGTTGGATTGTGGGAGAAACTGGAGTACCCAGATGAAAACCACGCAGACATTCAGAGAATGTGCAAACTCCACACAGTCACCCGAAGATGGAATCAAACACAGGTCCTGGCAGGCCTTGGCATTGTGAGGCAGTCGTGCTAACCACTGAGCATTCCACAGGTTGAGAAACAGTTGAGATTGACTGGGGCAGGATCTAAGGAAATGGAAGGAGGGTGGGTGGTAATTAAGAAGGATCAGGGATGTGCAGGAAAATGTTAAGGGTGCCCAAGGGGTGGTTTGGGTGATTGAGGGAAGGTTGTGGGTCAATGAGGGAGGGTCATAGGACATTAAGAGCAAGTCTATGCTCTTTCTGAATAGTTAAGTGGATAGCACGCAACAATCACCAGACAAGTATGTTCCTTCCCAGTGGGGGAGCACTTCAGCAGTCAAGGACATTCAACCTCAGATTTTTAGGTGAACGTCCTCCATGGTGAACTTCAGGATACGCAACAATGTAGACTTGCCAAGCAGAAGCTAAGTGCCAAGTTCGGTACCCATGAGGGCAGCCTTGGCCAGGATCTTGGGTTCATGTCAAACTACAGGTGACCCCACTACACTATATACTCACACATATGCACACACACAGACGCATATACTCTGTCACACTGGGTCTCTCAAGCATGCACACATGCACACACACACACTCTCAAACACAGCTTTGAAGGCTTGTATTTTCAAAAAAAGCTGTTGGACTATAACCTAGTGTTGTGAAATTTTCAACTTTGCCCACCCCAGTCCAGCACCAGCACCTCCACATCCTAGCATTCTAAAGAGAACAAGGCTGCTATCCAAAACACATGGCTACGACTGAAGAAAATCAGGATGATCTCCATTTGTCTGCAAATGTAAAGTGCTATTATTAGAGAGCACACTTTGTCTGCTTCTCACTTCTGCTGAGTTTCTGATGCTAAAATGTATTTTGTTCACCCAGTGTTCTTGGAGCCTTAGGCAGATAATCAGTGGCATAGAGGAAGAATGACATTGGGTGATGTGAGACAGTTCAATAAACGGCTGAGGTCAGTGAGGATGGAGACAACCAGCGATGGAGTGCAATGATAAACAATGTCCAGTGTCACTGAGCTCCTGATCTCATTACAATCTTGACCTAAACATCAGCAGAAGAACTGAATTCCAGAAAGGAAGTGAGAAGGATTGTCTCTGACATCAAGGCAAAATTTGACTAACTGAGGTTTCAAGATGTCCTGGAAAATATAGTCATAGGGAATCACGAAGAAATCCCGACCCCCCCATTGTTTTTATTCATATTTAGTGCAAAGACAAATGGTTGTGGTTGTGGGAAGACAGTCATCTCAGCTGCTGGATATCTCTGCAAAAGTTCCTCAGAACATCCCAGGCTGTTCAGCTGTTTCATCAATACCTTCTCTCCACCATAAAGTAAGAGATGGGGGTGTTTGCTGATGATTACACACTGTTCAGCACCATTCACCAATCCTCAGATACTAAAGTAGTCTGATAGCAAGACCTGGACAATATCCAGGCTTTGGACGATAAGTGATAAATAATATTCACATCACACATGATTGTCTCCAACAAGAAAGAATCTAACCATCACTCCTTGACATTTAATGGTACCATAATTGAATCTCCCACTGTCAACAACCTTGGGGTTATTATTGACCAAACACTGAACTGGCCTAGCCATGTAGATACAATGACTACAAGAGCAGGTCAGAAGCTAGGAATACTGTCTGCACAAAGCCTGTCATCTAACTACCAGGCACAAGTCAGGAGTTTGATGGAATACTCCCACTAGCCTGAATGAGTGTAGATCCAGCAACATTCAAAAAGCTTGACACCATTTAGGACAATGCAGCTTGCTTGACTTGCATCCATCGAGCACCTTCAACATTCACTGTCTTCACACTGTCACTCATTAGGAACAATGTATCAAACATCTGCAATATGCACTGCAGCAACTCACTAAGTCTCTTTTGACAGCATTTCCAAACCTACAACCTTTACCACCTGCAAGGTCAAGGGCAGGAATCCATGGAGACACCACCACCTGCAATTTCACTTCCAAGTCACATAGCATCCTGACTGGGGTCTGTGGGATTGTCTTCATTAATGACCGGATTTGGTGATTGGTGAAAATAGCCACTTTATTGATCATCCGCAGTAGTACAGTTCGAGGCAGCAATGGAATCCAAAGTACGGTTTTTACAGTAGCCTCTTTATACACAGTTCTTACATACACTAAAATTTTAACACTATGGTTTAACATAAGTGTATCTATTGTACACAAAAACTTGCGTGATATCTGTCCTGGGGAAGCAGGATATGGTTTAAGCATTTCCTAAATTCTGGCCATAGCTCCTAATGCAATTAGCGTGTCTGTCCTGTCTGAGCTTACATAATTAAGAGATATTAGTCTTTTTGTCTTTTAAGTTAGTAACATTAGTAAAAATACTAAATCTATATGGTCAAAATTAGTGAGGAATTATGCATGTGCTAAATAAAAGTAGAGAGTTCACTGATCTCCCGCAGCTGGGTTGTGTGATTTCACTTCTATTGCTAGTTTTGACGTTCATTAATGCAATTTCACGGAAGCACTGTTTTGATAGTAAGTTTGTTAAAGGGAGTAGCATCCCTATTTAATATGTATTTAAAAGGTACATGCTAATGGAGGAAACTGTTTGATGTTCTGCAATCTACTCAAATCCTGACAGACAGTTATTAAGGGCTGATTAGTGTTAAATCTTTCCATAGTTTTGAGTGAGTTATGGAGACAAAATGGCAGGGATGGCATTATTCTGAGTAGGTCACAGTATTAAACTGATTCAGGGATAGCCTTTGATACAGCGACAGGTCTAAACACTGCTTGCAGCATGGGGCTGATAAAAATTGAAAGGTGTAAAGGAGCATTAATGGTTTGGAAGGGATGTTTAATTCAGTTTATCTGATAATAGTAAAATGTGCTACAAAAGCACAGTTTTATGAATAAATAAATGGAAACATAGTATAGTAAACATAGTGCGCTTACGTGTGAGTTGGTAAAGCAAATAAAATATCACACTGAACTTTATTGTCACTCTTTCATGAGGTCCTGGAACTCCCCTCCTAATAACACTCTGAGTGTTCCTACATTGTGAGGACACCAATGGATGAAGAAGGCAGCTCCCCACACCTTTTTTCACTATTCATTCACAGACATGGGCATTACTGTCGAAGTCATCATTTTGGTCCCTCATTGCCCAGGAGGAGGTGAGGAGACAATTCCATTGCAGTTGGTCTGGATTCACATGTAGGCCAAACCAAGAAAGGATAGCAGTTTACTTCGCCAAAGGACATTTGTGAACCAGATGGGTTTTTCTAACAATTTACAACAGGTTTATAGTTATCATTAAACCCTTAATTCAAGTGGTGGTACTTTGAGCATTACCTGGTCCTCTGGACTGTTAGTCCAGAAATCATACCACTATGCAATTGTGTTACCTTCTCAAGGCCAATTCAGGATAGACAATAGAAATGGCCCACCCAGTGATGCCCACATCCAATGAATGTACATAAAAATGCCAATACTTGTCTTTCAACCATACGTGATGCCGCTTCTCATACAAATAATCAACTACTAATAGGGTTTCACCAACAAAACTATTCACTAAACATAAATAAATTGAACACGCAATCTAACCCAGTAAGACCTGGGTCAAACACATGAAATGCAAGATTTCATGCTGATAAGAATGGTCCCCATGTCTTGATGCAACCCCAACGTCTGCTGCTCAGCTGGAGGAAGGCTGTTGTGTGATTTGTCACTGTCTAGTTTGCATCCGAGTGGGAGAATGGGAAACCCAATTTCATTTAGGAGAAATTAGGCAATAACATAATATTTGCACATGGTAATATAGGCAAATAAATCTCTTTGGCTCACAAATGAGAAACCCATCTGACCATTCAATACTTGGTTAGAAATTGGAATGTTATGTTTTTGACATCAGGAATCTCCTTACTGCCAAATTCATGGGATTTTACTATCTTTCTTACCAATGCCCATATATTTCAGGCAGTAAGATAATCAGTCCAGTGAATATTGGCTAGTGGATGTTTCTGAACTGAAGGAAGTGAGGGAACAGTGTAGGGCCAGCCCTGACGTCAGTGACAGAAGAATGGCACAGCTCCTTCATCAGGTGGTTGAGGGGCAGCACTCCGAAAACTAGTGCTTCCAATTAAACCTGTTGGGCTATAACCTGGTGTTGTGTGATTTTTAATTTTGTACACCCCTGTCCAGCACCAGCATCTCTCAATCGAGGCTGTGATGATACTCTTGGGATCATAGAAAAACAGAGGATGCCTGTGGTCATGGTTAGACTTCTGGATCACTGATGAAGAGGACAGCTGACATCAGTGACAGAGAAGATGGACTGACATCACGGTGAAACTCCTGGGATCAGCAGCAGAGAAGATGGCTGAGGCCAGAGCAACACTCCCGGGGACATAGAGACACAGGGAATGACTGCAGTGACAGAGCGTAAGGCTGAGGTCACAATGACACTCATGGGGTCAGTGATGGAGAGGGCGGTTGAGATCAATATGACACTCCTCAGCTCATAGAGACACGGACGATGTCTGTGTGGTCAGAGTGAAACTTCTGTGGTCAGTGACAGGAGGGGAGGCCGGGGTTATGGAAACATTCCTAGTGCCAAAGTGATAGAAATGGCAGATGAGGATACATCAAAACTTCTGGGGTCAACGTGTCAGAAAGTGGTTGAAATCATGGTGACTGAGGTCATAGATACATACAAGTTAGCTGTGGTTTTAGAGAGAATTCTGGGGTCAGTGACAAAAAGAACAGTTGAAGTCATAGGGTGCACTGCTAGGGTCAGTGACAAAGAGAATGGATGAGGTTAAGGGAACATTCCTAGAAACATGGGGATAGACATGAAAGCTGATGTCATGGGAAAGGTGACAAGTAGAAAGGCTGAGATCACGTTAACAGCCCTGAGATCATGGCGACAGAGACAATAGCTGAGGTCACTGACTCTTCCCTGGTTCCTGGTGACAGAGAGAATGGCTAAGGTTAGGTTGACATGCTGGGGTCATAGAGACACAGAGGACAGCTGAGGTCATGGTGACATTTCTAGGTTGTGTAACAAGGAGGACAGCTGAGGTCACAGAGATATGCCTGGGATCCGTTGACAGATAAGGCAGCTAAGGATGTAGTGATGCTCCCGAAATAATGGTGACGGAGATGATGGCTAAGGTCAATGACACATCCCTGAGGTCAGTGACAAAGAGAATGGGCTGAAGTCAGGGAGACACTCCTGGGGGTCGGTGACAGAGAGGACAGCTAAGGCATGGTGACACTTCTAGGGTCATGGTGATAGAGATAGTGTCTATGGATGTGGTGACATTCCTGAAGTTCACAGCAGAGAAGAGGCTGAGGATACAGTAACACTTCTGGGGTCATAGAGACACTGAGGAAGGACGCCACATTGTGACACTTCTTGGATCAAGGTGACAATGAGGACAACTGGGGTCATGGTTACACTATGGGGGGGGGAAGAGGGGTCATAGCGATGCAGGGTTTGGCTGTAGCCATGCTAACACATCTGCGGTCAGTGATAAATGGCAACTTAGGTCACTGGAGCATTCCTGAGATCATAACGGCAGAGAAGGCAGCTGACATGGGCACACTTCTATGGTCAGTGACGAAGAGAATGGCTGACATCACAGTGGTACTCCTGGTCAGGGGACTGAGAGAACAGTTAATATCATGATGACATTCTTGGGATCATACTGACAGAAAGGACATGTGAGGTCAGGAAGATATTCCTGAGGTGACGGTGATGGAGAGGCCACCTGAGATCTTACCTAATGTCCTGCAGTCAGCGTCATAGATGTCAGCAGAGGTCATGGTGACACACATGTGATCTGTCACAGGGAGGACATCAGAGGCTGTATGAAACTCCTGGGGCCATATGGACACAGTGGATGCCTATGTTCATAATGAAACTTCTGGGTCAGTGATGGAGAGGACAATTGACGTCACAATGACATTCGCAATTCAAAATGACAGAGATCACTGTGGAGGTCAGAGAAACACTTATGAAGTACATGGCAGAGAGGATAGCTGAGGTCATGATGAAACTCCTGGTATCAATGATACAGAGAACACTAAGGTCATGTGAACACTCCTGGGGACAAAGAGAGACCAAGGGTATCCGAGGTCATGGTGACACTTCTAGGATCAATGAAAGAAGGGACAGTTGAGATCACAGAAACACTCCTGGGTAATCATGATAGAGAGGGAGGCTGAAGTCATTGACATATACCTGGGTCACTGGCAGGGAGAATGGCTGAAGTCACAGGGACACTCCTGGGTTAGAACATAGAACAATACAGCGCAGAACAGGCCCTTCGACCCTCAATAGAACAAAGAACAAAGAAACTTTACAGCCCAGGAACAGGCCCTTCAGCCCTCCAGGCCTGAGCCGATCCAACTGTACTGTCTAAACCTGTTGATCAATTGCTAAGCGTTTGTATCCCTCTGCTCCCCGCCTACTCATGCATCTGTCCAGGCGCATCTTAAATAAGTCTACCGTGCCTGTCTCTACCACCTCTGCTGGCAACGCGTTCCAAATGCCCACCAGCCTCTGTGTGAAGTACTTGCCTCGTGTATCCCCCTTAAACTTTCCACCTCTCACCTTGAAAGCGTGACCTCTCATTATTGAATCTTTCACCCTGGGAAAAAGCTTGTCTCTATGTACCCTGTCTATACCCTTCATGATTTTGTAAACCTCAATCAGGTCCCCCCTCAATCTCCTTTTTTCTAGTGAAAATAAACCTAACCTAGTCAACCTCTCTTCATTGCTAGCACCATCCATACCAGGCAACATCCTCGTAAACCTTCTCTGCACCTTCTCCAAAGTGTCCACATTCTTTTGTTAATGTGGCGACCAGAACTGTATACAGTATTCTAAATGGAGCCGAACCAATGCCTTGTACAATTTTAACACAACTTGCCAGTTCTTATATTCAATACCCCATCTGATGAAGGCAAGCATACTATATGCCTTCTTGACCACTTTATCCACCTGTGCATCAACTTTCAGGGTACAATGGACCTGCACTCCCAGATCTCTCTGCCCATCTACTTTTCCCAAGGCTCTTCCATTCATTGTATAATTCACTCTAGAATTAGTCTTGCCTAAATGCATCAGCTCACATTTGTCTGGATTGAAAGCCATCTACCACTTTTCCGCCCAACTCTCCAATCTACCTATATCCTCCTGGATTCTCTGACAGTCCCTTATGCTTTCGGCTACTCCACCAATCAATGTTCCGTCGACCTATGAGCTATTCTCAGCTTGTCGCCCTATGCTATCCCATCATCATCCATGTGCTTATCCAAGGTTTGTTTAAATTTCCCTCATGTGGCTGAGTCAACTACATTGGCAGGTAGGACATTCTACACCCTTACCACTCTCTGAGTAAAGAACCTGCCTCTGACATCTGTCCTAAATCTATCACCCCTCAATTTGTAGTTATGCCACGTCATACAAGCTGACATCATCATCCTAGGAAAAAGACTTTCACTGTCTACCCTATCTTATCCTCTGATCATCTTGTATGTCTCTATCAAATCTCCTCTTAGCCGCCTTCTTTCCAATGAGAACAGATCCAAGTGTCTCAGCCGTTCCTCATAAGACCTTCCCTCTAGACCAGGCAACATCCTGGTAAATCTGCTTTGCACCTTTTCCAATGTTTCCACATCCTTCCTGAAATATGGCAACAGAACTGTACACAATATTCCAAGCGTGGCCGCACTAGCGTTTTGTATAGTTGCAACATGATAATGTGGCTTCGGAATTCAATCCCTCTGCCAATGAAACCTAATGCACCATATGCCTTCTTAACAGCACTATCACAGGCGGCATGGTGGCTTAGTGGTTAACACTGCTGCCTCACAGCGCGAGGAACCCGAGTTCAATTCCAGCCTCGGGCGACTGTCTGTGTGGAGTTTGCAAGTTCTCGCCGTGTCTGCGTGTGTTTCCTTCGGATGCTCCGGTTTCCTCCCACAGTCCAAAGATGTGGAGGTTAGGTGGCCATGCTAAATTTCCCAGAGTGTTAGTCAGGGATATGGGTCTGGGTGGGTTATTCTTCGGAGGGCCAGTGTGGAGATGTTGGGCCAAAGAGCCTGTTTCCAGAATGTAGGGAATCTAATCTAATCAACCTGGGTGGCAGCTTAGATGGATCTATGTACATGGACTCCAAGATCCCTCTGCACATCCACCTTACAGATGCTGCAAGTCTTGCTGAGATTTTCTAGCATTTTCTCTTTTTTGGTTTCAGATTCCAGCATCTGCAGTAATTTGCTTTCTACCAAGAATCTTACCATTGATCCAGTACTCTGCCTTCCTGTTATTCTTCCCAAAGTGAATCATCTCACATTTAGCAGCATTGAACTCCATTTGCCAACTCTCAGCCGAATTCAGCAGTTTATCCAAGTCCCCTTGCAACCTGTAACATTCTTCTAAATTGTCTACTACTCCACCGATTTTAGTGTCATCTGCAAATTTACTAATCCATCCACCTATGCCTGCATCTAAGTCATTTATAAAAATGAGAAACAGAAGTGGTCCCAAAACAGATCCCTGTGGCACACCACTAGTAACCGGACTCCAGGCTGAATATTCCATCAACCACCATTCGCTGCCTTCTTTCAGAAAGCCAATTTCTAATCCAAACTGCTAAATCACCCTCAATCCCATGCCTCTGCATTTTCTCCAACAGCCTACCATGTGGAAACTTATCAAAGGCTACCCTCATCTACATGCTTTCAAAAAGCTCAATGAGGTTTGTGAGACAAGACCTGCCCTTGACAAAACCATGTTGACTATCTAAAATCAAATTGTTGCTTCCTAGATGATTATAAATCTTATCTCTTATAATCTTTTCCAAAACCTTTCCTACAACAGAAGTAAGGCCCAGGTCTATAATTACCTGGGTCATCTCTACTGTCCTTCTTGAGCAAGGGCACAACATTTGCAATCCTCCAGTCCTCTGGTACTAAACCTGTAGACAATGGCGACTCAAATATCAAAGCCAAAGGCTCTGCTATCTCCTCCCTAGCTTCCCAGAGAATCCTCAGATAAATCCCATCTGGCCCAGGGGACTTGTCTACTTTCACTCCTTCTAGAATTGATAACACTCCTTCATAACTAACCTTGATCCTTTCAAGTCTAATATCTCATGTCTCATTCTTCTCCTCTACACTGTTCTCCTTTGCCTGAGTGAAAACTGATGAGAAATGTTCGTTTAACACCTCTCCGAACTCCACAGGGTCCACACTCAACTTCCCACTTCTGTCTTTGACTGGCCCTACTCCTACCCTAGTCATCTTTTTATTCCTCACATACCTATTGAAAGCTTTAGGGTTCTCCTTTATTCTATTTGCTAAAGACTGCTTGTGTCCTCTCTTTGCTCTTCTTAACTCTCTCTTTAAATCCTTCCTAGCTGATCTGTAACTCTCCCTCGCCTCATCTGAACCATCTTGTCTCATCAACACATAAGCCTCCTTCTTCTGCTTAACAAGAGATGCAATTTCTGTAGTAAACCACGGTTCCCTTACCTTATCACTTCCTCCCTGCCTGACAGGGACATACCTATCAAGGACACGCTGGTGCCTTAAACCAGCTCCACATTTCCATTGTCTGCATCTCCTGCATTTTGCTACCCAATTCTATGCATCCTAATTCTTGCCTAATCACATTATAATTCATACAGAGAGAGTGGACATGGAAGGTCATAGAGACACTCTGGGGTGTGCGACAGAGAAGGCAGCTGAGAATATTGCGATGATCCTGAAATGATCCTGAGGTCAGTAAGAGGGAGAATGGCTGAGATCACCAGGACATTCAAGGAATCATGCTAACAGAGACAATGGCTAAGATCATGGTGATATTTCTCAGGAGATGATGAAAGAGAGAACAGCAGAGATCTTGGTCATATTTCTGGGGTCAAAATGACAGAGAGCACAGCAGAGATCACGGTGATACTCCTGAAGTCATAGAGAGACAGAAGACAGCTCTGGTCAAGGTGAGAATCCTGGGGTCAATGACAGATAGGGCAGCTGAGGCCACAGAAACACTCCTGGGGGTACAGTGACAGAGAAGGCAGCTGAGATCATGGACATACCCTGGTGGTTAGTGACAGGATGGAGACCTGAAGTCATGGGAACATTTCTGGAAACATGGAAATGGAGAGGACAGTTGAGGTCATGGTGACACTCTTGGAGCCATGATGACAGAGAGGGCAACTCAGGCCATGTGGACACTCCTGGCATCATAGAGACATTGAGGTCCCTGACACATCCCTGGGGTCAGTAAAAGGCAGCAGAGTAGAAGACTCCTGAGGTCAGTGAGGTCAGTGAGGTCAGTGAGATAGTGAATGGCTGAGGTCATGTGACACTCCTGGGATCAAAATGACAGACAGAAGAGCCAATCAGGTTGTAGGTTTGCTTGCTGAGCTGGTTTGTTTGTTCGCAGATGTCTTATCACCCTTCTGGGTTCAGTCACACAGAGGACGTCAGAGGTCACGCAGACACTGCTGGTGCTAGTGACAGAGACAGCACCCCTGCCACCGCATGAACAGTAACCACTGCTGACCATGTCAGCTCCGTGATCGCCACCCAGACAACCACCTCCATGATTGCCGGGAAGATGACCGCCTCCCCTACTACCGCAGGATCCGCCGCCGCCAGCAGATTCATCGCCTCCAGCACAGACACGATAACTACTCTGCACATCACTTCTGCCCCCACAGTTGCCGCTGCCGCTGCCGCAGCCACTCCCGCCACAAAGATATCACTCACCTGGACAAAGAAGACTCATTTGTCAACGCCACTTCTGTCACTAATGACGTCACTCACTAAGAACCAGACTATAACGTCACCGCTGTCATGCATGACATCTCTTCCACCCCCATGGACGCTGCTGTAGGTCCTATTTATGCCCCCTTTGTGATCGTCACTTCTGTTGGTGATGTCACTCCTGACCCTATATGAACACCCACTCAAGTGACTGTCTTAGCCCCAAAACACCCCATCCACATGGAAAACCCATAGTGGCCTGTTACCCGCTCTTGACCTCTTCATTTCTAACTGCTGCCATGACATTGACTGTCTCAACATGTCCTCTCACCCTCTCACCCACTCCAACCTCTCAACTTCACAACGTGCTGCCCTCCACTCCCTCTGCTCCAACCCCAACCTCACCATCAAACCTGCAGCAAGGGGGGGGCACTGTAGTAGTATGGCGCACTGACCTCAACACTGCAAAAGCCAGGCACCAACTTGCAGACACCTGCTCCTACTGCCCTCTCAACCATGACCTAAAGGAAGCATACATAAGGTCCAGGCAGCTAAGAACAGAATGGGCCTTGGAGGAATATCGAGACAGTAGGACCAATCTTAAATGAGGAATCAAGTGGGCTAAAAAGGGTCATGAAATAACTTTAGCGAGCAGAATTAAGGAGAATCCCAAGGTCTTTTATTAATATATAAGAAGCAAGAGGGTAACTAGAGAAAAGGTTGGTCCACTAAAGGATAAGGAAGGAAGGTTGCGTGGCAAACCTGAGAAAGTGGGTGAGATTCTCAATGATTACTTTGCATCAGTCTTCACTGAGGAGAGGGACATGATGAATGTTGAGATTTGAGATAGGAGTTTGTTTACTCTGGATCATGTTGACATAAGGAGGGAAGATGTGTTGGGTAGGCTAAAAGATATTAAGGTGGACAAATCCCCAAGAGTGGATGGGATCTATCCCAGGTTGCTGAGGGAGGTGAGAGGGGAAATAGTTGGAGTTGACAGATATCTTTGTAGCATCCTTAAGCACAGGTGAAGTGCCAGAGAACTGGAGGGTTGCTCATATTGTCCCCTGTACAAGAAGGTTAGCAGGGATATTCCAGGTAACTATAGACTAGTGAGCCTGACGTTAGTGGAGGGAAGGTTACTGGAGAAGATACTGAGGGATGAAATATATGTATACTTGGAAAGGAATGGGCTTATCAGTGATAGGCAACATGGTTTTGTGCGGGGAGAACATGCCTTTCCAACTTAATAGAGTTCTTTGAGGAAGTGACCAAGAATACAGGAGAATATAGATAACTGGAGAGTTGGGCAGAGAGGTGGCAGATGGCGTTCAATCCAGGCAAATGAGAGGTGATGCATTTTGGGAAGTCTAAATCTAGAGCGAACTATACTGTAAATGGAAGAGCCTTGGGAAAAGTTGCTGAGCAGAGAGATCTAGGAGTTCAGGTCCATTATAACCTGAAGGTAGCTGCACAGGTAGATAAAGTGGTCAAGAAGGCCTTATGGTATGCTTCTTCAAGGAGAAAGTGAGGACTGCAGATGCTGGAGATCAGAGCAGAAAATGTGTTGCTGGAAAAGTGCAATAGGTCAGGCAGCATCCAAGGAGCAGGACAATCGACGTTTCGGGCATGAGCCCTTCTTCAGGAATGAGGAAAGTGTGTCCAGCAGGCTAAGATAAAAGTTAGGGAGGAGGAACTTGGGGGAGGGGCATTGGAAATGCGATAGTTGGAAGGAGGTCAAGGTGAGGGTGATAGGCCGGAGTGGGAGTGGGGGCAGAGAGGTCAGGAAGAAGATTGCAGGTTAGAAAGGCGGTGCTGAGTTCGAGGGTCGGGACTGAGACAAGGTGGGGGGGGGGAAATGAGGCAACTGGAGAAATCTGAGTTCAGATTCACGGCGGCATACGGCATGCTTTCCTTTATTGGAAGGGGTATCGAGTACAAAAGTTGACAGATCACGTTACAGTTGTATAGGTCTTTGGTTCGGTCACATTTAGAATATTACATACAGTTCTGGTCGCCACATTACCAAAAGGATGTGAATGCTTTGGAGTGGGTGCAGAGGATGTTCACCAGGACATTGCCTGGTCTAGAGGGCGCTAGCAAAGAGGAGAGATTCAATAGATTTGGATTATTTTCATTAGAAAGGTGAAGGTTGACTGGGGACCTGATTGAGGTCTGCAATATCATGGGATGTATAGACAGGGTGGATAGCAAGAAGCTTTTTTCCTCAGAATGCGGAACTCAATTACTAGGGGTCACGAGTTCAAAGCGAGAGGGGGAAGGTTTAGGGCAGATACGCTGTAAAGATCTTTATGCAGAGGGTGATGGGGACCTGGAACACGTGGCCAGCGGAGGTAGTAGAGGCGGGAACGATAACGTCACTTAAGATGTATCTAGACAGATGCATGAATGGGCAGGGAGCAAAGGGGTACAGATCCTCACAAAAAAGGGGACGGGTTACGACAGAGGATCAGGATTGACGAAGGCTTAGAGGACTGAATAGCCTGCTCCTGGGCTGTGATTTCCTTTGTTCCTTGAATGGTCCGCAGTTTAGATTGATCTAAGAGAAGGATAAAAGATGGGCACAACATTGAGGGGTGAAGGGCCTGTATTATCCTGTATTGTTCTGTGTTCCAAATAGGGAGGGTTACAATGACAGGAAGAAGTTTCAGAAGGCTGGAGAGGATGGGATCCGAATGAATCGATACATTAGGGAGGTTTACTAGGATTGTCCGAGGTAACAGAGACAGCAATGGGCTGATCTGGAGCAGACAACCCAGACTGGGAGGGTTGTGGGGATTGGATGTGGTTTCACAGTGGGGAGTACCATAGCGCCACAGGGTGCTAAGAATTGTGGACAGCTGTAGGGCCTGCAGGTGTTCATGGTGGTGGGGAGGTTGGGAGGAATGGAGCAGTTTACAGGGAGAAGGAAGTTGGCAGGATGGAGCTGTTTACACAGACAGGGAGGGTTTTCAGTGAAAGGAACAGATGACAGAGATAAAGTGGGTTGTATAGACTGGAGGAAGAAGCAAAGATTTGGAGGGTAGTCATGACGGAAGATGTTTATAGATATAGGAAGGTTTCCTTCTGCAGATTATTTAGATATGGAGGGTGTGGAATCTGACAGATTTTCCAGTAGGGCAGTAATTTTGCTTCGAGACAGTTTCACAGATAAGGAAACATTAGTAACCTCCTCCAGTCTGGTCAAGGTGGGAAGGTTTGTAAGGGAGGGTGACATTTACACAGATAGGGGTGTAAGAGCTGGAGAAGGTTATGGGGATGACTAGATGGATGGAGAAACTGAAGGAGCTTGCATTGACAGGGTAGGTGTTAGCAATGGGATGATGTTACACAGATAGTGAGTCTTGTCGGAACTGGATTGGGAGAATCACAGGCTTCCAGTGAGTTCCATAGATCGGGAATGCTGCAGGGACCTGAGAGGATTGTCGAGTCTCCACTGAACGATCGTGTCCTTAGGACTGGAAGAGGTTACATAGATATGGAAACATTAAACATAATGTGTGCCGTTTCTTTTTCTTGAACAGAGTCTCAAAATCACTCATCAGCCAGTGATCCGTAAACCTGCCAGGTTTTCCCTTCACCCTAACAGAGCCACATTGGATTCTTGAGATTACACTTTTGAAAGCCTCCCATTTGTCAGTCATTCCTTTTCCTTCAAACAGAATCACTCAGTTGATGAGAGCATGATGTGGAGGAGCCGGTGATGGACTGCGATGGACAATGTTAATAATCACACAACACCAGCTTATAGTCCAACAGGTTTATTTGGAAGTACTACGTTTCGGAGCACTGCTCCTTCATC